>NC_139512.1:9037881-9091125 GCF_947247035.1 Vipera ursinii | reverse complement strand
CCTTGGGGCATTTTTTCTCTCACTTTTTGCGAGGGCTGACCTGATAGCAGTCTTCCAGTATTTGAGGGACTGCCACAAAGAAGAGGGGGGGGGGTCAACCTATTCTCCAAAGCTAAGCGGGGACAGAACCAACCTGGAACGAAGGAGAAATTTCCTCACAGCGAGGACAGTTAACCAGTGGAACGACTTGCCTCCAGAAGTTGGGGGCGCTCCATCCCTGGAGGCTTTTAAGAAGAGACTGGACAGCCCCTTGCCTGGAATAGTATAGATCTCCTGCTGGAGCAGGGGGTTGGACTGGAGGACCTCCAAGGTCCCTTCCCACTCTGCTATTTTGTTCATTAGGCCTGGCCCCATAGCATCGCCAAGAGTCAGACCCAACTGAATGCTTCATTATCAATTTTATTTGATTTCCCCAGCCAAGCTTGGGGAACTGACCCATGGCAGGGAGGGAGGGAGGGAGTCCTCTAACTCTCCCGTCTCCTTCGGCCAAACCTGGCAGGGTGGGTGGTGTGGGAGGGCTGGGTTTCCAGGTGACTCAAACTGGCCTGCACACCCATCAAATATGCTCAAGGGTTCAGCCCTGGGAAGGAAACTATCCAGAGGGCCTTCAGGATGAGTCGCGGCTGAAGGTCAATCAGCCTCTTGGTCGCCTCGCTCTGAGTCAGAAGGGCTGGTGGGTGGTGCTCCTCCCCCAAAGGCGTGGCTTGGCAGTGACGCGATGGGGCTGTCACACAGAACACAGGACCACACTCACAGCCTAGGCATTCCCACGCCAAGGGAAGGCGTGCCAGTGTCCCAGTTGGTACCCAGCCAGAAATGCAACACTGGTCATGTCATCCACCCAGCCCGGAGGAGGTGGGAAATTGCACCCGGGTGCATCAGTCCACAGAGCACGCCTGCAGCCAGTTGTGTGTGTTTGTGTGTGTGTGTGTGTGTGTGTGAGTTAATTTTCTCTGAAGATGGGATTGGAAAGATGCACACATACCAGGTACAAGAAAGGGAATTAAAATCCTGGGATGGGGAATACCAGCCGGGCACCCCATTTTTCACAGACATAATTTTCGATCGTAGCCCCTCTGCCCTTTTGCACTTCATGAAGGCCCAACGTCCAACACGGATGTTTAAGCATGCGTGACTCCAAATAAAACCAACTGATAAGAAAGAAAGAAAGAAAGAAAGAAAGAAAGAAAGAAAGAAAGAAAGAAAGAAAGAAAGAAAGAAAGAAAGAAAGAAAAAAGAAAAAAGAAAGAAAACACTATTTTTGAAATACATGATTTCAATAGCCAGGAAATTTTGCAGAAGGGCCGAGTTCCGTTCCTCTGACTTTTAGATTGCTGCATTTTTTCTGTTGTTGTTTGAAAGATTCCTGTGAGCTCTAAGCACCAGGTTCACGATATAAAATAAAGATAAAAATGTCGAGACTCTAGAATTAAAGTGTGCAGAGAAGAGCCACAAAGGTGATTAGCTAAATCACCTTTGTGTTTTAGCTGGAGGCTGAAACATGCAACCCCTTCATGGATTACTGCCTTGTCGTGGCGAAGGGGCTTGCGTAATTCAATGAAGCTATGAGCTATGCCGTGCAGGGCCACCCAAGACGGACAGGTCATAGCAGAGAGTTCTGACAAAACGTGATCCACTGGAGAAGGAAATGGCAACCCACTCCAGTATCTTTGCCATGAAAACCCTATGGACAGTACCAAAAGGCAAAACGATATGACGCTGGAAGATGAACCCCTCAGGTCGGAAGGCGTCCAATATGCTACTGGGGAAGAGCAGAGGGCTAGTACTAGTAGCGCCAGAAAGAATGAAGCGACTGGGCCAAAGCCGAAAGGACGCTCAGCTGTGGATATGTCTGGTGGTGAAAGGAAAGTCCGATGCTGTAAAGATTCTTTCTCCATAGGAACCTGGAATGTAAGATCCATGAATCAAGGAAAGCTGGACGTGGTCAAACAAGAGATGACAAGACTAAACATCGACATCTTAGGTATCAGCGAACTAAAATGGACAGGAATGGGTGAATTTAATTCAGATGACCATCAGGTATACTACTGCGGGCAAGAATCCCTCAGAAGAAATGGAGTAGCCTTCATAGTCAATAAAAGAGTAGGAAAAGCAATACTGGGATACAATCCTCAAAATGACAGAATGATCTCAGTTCGAATCCAAGGCAAACCATTCAATATCACAGTAGTCCAAGTCTATGCCCCAACCACCAGTGCTGAAGAGGATGAAATTGACCGGTTCTATGAAGCCCTACAGCACCTTATAGAACTAACACCCAAAAATGATGTCCTTATCATCATGGGGGATTGGAATGCTAAAGTAGGAAGCCAAAAGATAACTGGAATAACAGGCAGGTTTGGCCTTGGAGTACAAAATAAAGCAGGGCACAGGCTGATAGAATTTTGTCAAGAGAATACGATGGTGATAGCAAACACTCTTTTCCAACAACCCAAGAGACGGCTCTACACATGGACGTCACCAGATGGTCAACACAGAAATCAGATTGACTATATGCTCTGCAGCCAAAGATGGAGAAGCTCTATACAGTCAGTAAAAACAAGACCAGGGCTCAGACCATGAGCTTCTCATTGCAAAGTTTAGGCTTAAACTGAAGAAAGTAGGGGAAAGCACTAAGCCGCTCAGGTATGAATTAAATCATATCCCTGTTGAATATACAGTAGAGGTGACAAATAGATTTAAGGAATTAGATCTGATAGACAGGGTGCCTGAAGAACTATGGACAGAGGTTCGCAACATTGTACAACAGGTAGCAACCAAAACCATCCCAAAGAAAAAGAAATGCAAGAAAGCAAAATGGCTGTCTGAGGAAGCTTTGCAAATAGCTGAGGAAAGGAGGGAAGCGAAAGGCAAGGGAGAAAAAGAAAGATACGCCCAATTGAATGCAGAATTCCAGAGAATAGCTAGAAGAGATAAGAATGCCTTCTTAAATGAACAGTGCAAAGAAATAGAAGAAAACAATAGAATAGGGAGGACCAGAGATCTTTTCAAGAAAATTGGAGAGATGAAGGGAACGTTTCATGCAAAAATGGGCATGATAAAGGACCAAAACAGGGACCTAACAGAGGCAGAAGAGATTAAGAAGAGGTGGCAAAATTACACAGAAGAACTATACAAGAATGAGCTTAACATCCCTGATAATCTCAATGAGGTGGTCACTGACCTCGAGCCAGACATCCTAGAATGTGAAGTGAAGTGGGCCTTAGAAAAGCTGAGCAACAATAAAGCTAGTGGAGGTGACAGTATTCCAGCTGAGCTATTCAAAATCTTAAAAGACAGTGCAGTAAAAGTGCTACACTCAATTTGCCAGCAAATTTGGAAAACTCAATAGTGGCCACAGGATTGGAAAAGATCAGTTTACATTCCAATTCCAAAGAAAGGCAGTGCAAAAGAATGTTCAAACTATCGCACCATTGCAATCATTTCTCATGCTAGTAAAGTTATGCTTAAAATCCTACAAGCTAGACTCCAGCAGTATGTGGATTGAGAACTACCAGAAGTGCAGGCAGGATTTCGAAGAGGCAGAGGAACTAGCGATCAAATTGCCAACATACGCTGGCTCATGGAGAAAGCTAGAGAGTTCCAGAAAAACATCTACTTCTGCCTTTGATTGTGTGGATCATAACAAACTGTGGCAAGTTCTTAAAGAGATGGGTGTACCAGACCATCTTATTTGTCTCTTGAGAAACCTATATGTGGGCCAAGAAGCAAGAGTGAGAACTGGACACGGAACCACTGATTGGTTCAAAATTGGGAAAGGAGTCCGGCAAGGCTGTATACTGTCACCCTGCCTATTTAACTTATATGCAGAGCACATCATGAGAAAGGCAGGGCTAGATGAATCAAAAGTTGGAATTAAGATTGCCGGAAGAAATATCAACAACCTAAGATATGCAGATGATACCACTCTAATGGCAGAAAGTGAAGAAGAACTAAAGAGCCTCTTTTTGCGGGTGAAGAGGAGAGTGCAAAACTTGGGTTGAAACTTAACATTAATAAAACCAAGATCATGGCATCCGGCCCTCTCAATTCCTGGCAAATAGATGGGGAAGAAATGGAGGTAGTGACAGATTTTATTTTCCTGGGCTCCAAGATCACTGCAGATGGGGACTGTAGTCAAGAAATTAAAAGACGCTTGCTCCTGGGGAGGAAAGCCATGGCAAATCTAGACAGCACACTAAAAAGCAGAGACATCACCCTGTCAACAAAAGTGCATATAGTCAAGGCTATGGTCTTCCCAGTTGCAATGTATGGCAGTGAAAGTTGGACCATAAGAAAGGCTGAGCGCCAAAGAATTGAAGCCTTTGAACTGTGGTGCTGGAGAAGACTCCTGCGAGTCCCTTGGACTGCAAGGCGATCAAACCGGTCAGTCCTAGAGGAGATCAACCCTGACTGCTCTTTAGAAGGCCAGATCCTGAAGCTAAAACTCAAATACTTTGGCCGCCTAATGAGAAGGAAGGACTCACTGGAGAAGAGCCTCATGCTGGGAAAGGTTGAGGGCAAGAGAAGAAGGGGACGACAGAGAATGAGGTGGCTGGATGGAGTCACTGAAGCAGGAGGCGTGAGCTTAAATGGACTCCAGAAGATGGTAGAGGACAGGAAGGCCTGGAGGAACGTTGTCCATAGGGTTGCGATGGGTCGGACACGACTTCGCAACTAACAACAACAAAAAAAAAAACATGCAAAGAACACTTGCAGGAATTGGGTATGCCTAATCTATTGAAAAGAAGGACTAGGGTTGATATGATACCAGTTTTCCAATATCTAAGGGGCTGCCACAAAGAAGCGGTGTGTGTGTGTGTGTGTGTGTGTGTGTGTGTGTGTGTGATTGTGTGTGTTTGTGTATGTGTGTTTGTGTGTGTTTTAATCTATTTTCCAAAGCACCAGAAGGCAAGACAAGGAACAACGGATGGAAACTAGTCAAGGAGAGAAGCAACCTAGAACTAAGAAGGAATTTCCTGTCAGCAAGAACACTTAATCAGTGGAATGGCTTCCTCCAGAAGTTGAGGGTGCTCCAACACTGGAAGTTTTTAAAGAAGAGACTGGACAGCCATTTGTCTGGAATGGTATAGGGTCTCCAGCCTGAGCAGGGGGTTGGACTAGATGACCTCCAAGCTTCCTTTCAATTAAATATCTATATGGTCATTGAGAGTTAACAACAACTTCATGGCACATCAATCAATCAAGCAATCAATCAATCCATCAATCAACAGGCAGTACAAATAGTCCTCAATTTACAACTATAATGGAGCCTGCCCATCACTGTCATAAATCGTGATGGTTGTAAATCGGATCACTCATGTGAATGACTGGATTTTTTGAGCTTTGGGGGGGGTTCATTAACTGAATGCTGCAGTTGTGAAGCAAACCAGTGGCTCACTATGGGGCGGTTTGGCCAAGACATAGAAGTAGTTGCGGGTTTTCGGCAAGACTGTTGTAAAATGTGGTCACCTGACTGCGGAACACTGCAAATGGCCATAAATTCAGGCCAACTGACCAACAGCCAACATGCAATCGTCCTAAGCTACTGGTCATACAGTAAGTTGAGGAGTACTTGTATTTCTTAATTTGCTCATTTTAACAGGTTTCCTTCTAAGGATGGCTTATTAGAAATTGAACACTGGTGTCTTTCAACATTTGGGTGCTTAGTAAAGAACAGGAAGATGATAGACAGGGCGAATTGTATGGACAATAAAGAGATCTCCTATTTCCCCCTCTTCCTGTATTAAAACATAGGAATGTATAAAAGAACAGGTGAAAAAGATGTCTAGCAAAGGAATTCATCTGTACACAAGGTATTTTCAACTAGAATCCCGCATGGCTATGCTGCCTGCATTTCTTTTTCCCCTCCCCCTCCCCCTCCCCCTCTTCCCTTCCTCCTCCTCCTCTTCTCCTCCTCCTCCTCCTCCTCCTCCTCCTCCTCCTGCAGAATGGGTGTAGATCTTTTACATCTGGCTGGGAATTATGGGAGTGATATTCCATCCATCTGGAAAGACGCAGACCAAAGGGCTGATTGAAACGTTTGCACCTTCCCTCTGACAGAATGGGTCCTCCCAGCTCTGCTTAATTGCCACCCACTAATGGGATTCTTGGCTGCCACCCCGTCTCTGCCAGTCTCTCTCTCTCTCTCTCTCTCTCTCTCTCTTCGCTTCTTCTCCGCTCTCCGTTCCCCCGTGCCTCTGCATGACTGGCGAGGCCACAAGCTCTTCTTCAGAATCATGGTTATCATGAGGGCAGCATTACAGAATGAGCCAAGCAGCTCTGGCAGGAGCAAAGGGATGCCTCAGGGACCTGTCAGCGTCCCATCCAAGGCCAGAGCGCGGGGCCAGTGCTGGATTCCTCTAACCACCGGGCCACCCTTCCTGAATGCCCGAAGACTAGCCAGAAGGGTGGGGATGATTTTTTGTGGATCACACACCAAACAGGGAGGAACGGCCGCCAGTAGTAGGTACAACATGGCTGGCTTGGGAAATGATTCAGGTAGATTACTTGCAAAGTGTAATCTGGAAACAGGTCTACTCAGAAGCAAGTGTCAGTGGGCTCAGCCAGGTTTCTTCCCGGCTCAATGGGCCCAAAGCTGAAAACAACTCAGAGTATAATGCCCTCTGTTTTCAGAAGAAGGGGAAAGAGATCCGTTGGCTTACACCCTGGGAAACCATGACTAAGATTTCAAAGGGGGCCACCCTGGTTAGATTTTTCTTCTCCAATGTAAGAGATTCGCTCGACATCTTTCTTTAAAAAATAGCAACCAGCCTTCTTGTTAAATGATTGTGGATGGCCGGGAGGACAATAACAACAACAATAACAACAACAACTGTGGCAAAGGCAAGGAAGGGTAGTACCGATAGTAATAGGCACCTTGGGTACAATCCCAAAACAACTGGAGCACCACTTGAACACCATTGGCATTGACAAATTCGCCATTAGTCAATTGCAAAAGGCGACCTTACTGGGAACTGCTTCCATCCTGTGACGATATCTGTAATACCATCAAACATCCACATCTGCCTATCCCAGGTCCTTGGTAAGGACTCGATAGGTAGACAAAAATGCCAAATCCAGTCTGAACATCTGGCTGACTGTGCGATGACCAATAAACAACAACAACAACAACAATAATATAAACATCCCCTGGATTTCATTGAGCAAAACTTCATAAGGCATCACCCTTCCCCAGTTTAACTTGCTTTGGGAAGGAAATCATAAGGTTCCCCCGCACATGCGTGTTTCCAACTCTAGGGGCCGGTGCTCATTTCTGTTTCAAAGCCGAAGAGCCAGTGTTCGTCCGAGGATGTCTCTGTGGTCATGTGGCCGGCATGACTAGATACCAAAGGCGCACGGAACGCTGCTACCTTCCCACCGTAGTGGTCCCTATTTTTCTACTTGCATTTTTACGTGCTTTCGAACTGCTAGGTTGGCAGAAGCTGGGACGAGTAACAGTAACGAGTAACTCTGCTACGCGGCACTCGTATATATATACATTTATACATACATACATACATACATGTATGTATGTATGTATGTACACACACACACACACACACACACACACACACACACACACACACACACATAATTTGGACAGGACATTAAAATGTGCTTAATTTACAGAAGTAGCAAACTTTTCCCTGAGTTTTTTTACGCTGCCCATTTCTGTCTGGCTGAAAACTTCTGTTGCTCTTTTCATTCCTAGATACTTTTATTCCTTGCTCCTTGGCAAGAGGTGAGAAACATCTGGATTAGTGTTTCTCAACTTTGGCAGCTTGAAGATGTGGGGACCAACTCCCAGAATTTCCTAGCCAGCCATGCTGGGAATTGGAGTCCCCACATCTTCAAGTTGCCAAGGTTGAGAAACATTGTTCTGGATTAATCACAGCCTATCCATGTTGGGTGTTATGGAGACACGTCTTATTATGGCTATAGTATCCATGCTTGTCAAAACCTGTCAGGCCCTGTCCTCAATTAACTCAGGTTAATACTTCTAATAGGTAGGCCTCCACTGGAATGAACTGACAGGAGCATAAAAAAATAAAATGAGATAGATAAAGTAATAGAAAATGAAGAAGCTAAATTGCTCTGGGACTTTAGAAATCAACCAGCCAGAAAATTTTCCCCCTTATTGCTCACTTGCTTGTTTGTTTATTTATTTCTCTCTCTGTCCTATCTATATCTATATCTATCTGTCTGTCTGTCTATCATCTATCTATCTATCTATCTATCTATCTATCTATCTATCTATCTATCTATCTATCTATCTATCTATCTATCTATCTATCTAATTTTTGCTGCCCATCTCACTGTCAAGCGACTCTGGGTGGCTGATATCATTATAAAAGCAATTACAAAAATTAAAGGCATTAAACATTAACATAAACAGAGATACATTGTTCAATCGCTAAGCTGTGTCCAGCTCTTCACAATCCCACAGCACACCATCCCCAACCTGTCCTTCACTGTCTCCCAGAGTTAAACAGAGATTATATAAGATAAAAACCAAAATACAGGTAGTCCTCAACCTACAACCACAATCAATTCGTGTTGCAAAGGTTGCTAAGTGACTCACATTCGGCTTTACAATCCCTTTTGCCATTATTGTTATGCAAATTCCTGCAGTCGCTAAGTGAGTCACAAGGTTGTTAAGCAAATCTAGCATCCCCCATTGAGTTTGCTTGGGGCGGTTGGCTGGGAAAGTCACAAGTGGGGGTCACCTGGACCTGAGATGTTGCATCTCTTGTAAGTACGTGCTGGTTGCTAAGCACTCAAATTCAGATCATAGGACCGCTAGGATGCTGCAATGGTCATTAAGTGAGAGGACTAGCCATAAGGCACTTTTTTCACGGCTGTTGTAACTTTGAACGGTTGGGAAACAAATGGGTGTAAGTTGAGAACTACCTGCACAGCAGGGGGGGGATCTTCTTCCTACCAGCTGATTCGCTGTACTTCTGCTGTCTGCAGTTCGATCTTGACCCTCTCAAGGCTGACTCAGCCTTCCATCCTTGTGAGGCCAGTAAAATGAAGATCCGTATGGTTGGGGGATCAATAGGCTGACCCTGTAAACCGCTCAGAGAGGGCTGTAAAGCACTGTGAAGCGGTATAAAAGTCTTAAGTGTGATTGCTATTCCATAGTCCACTAACCACCTCCAGGGTGGAAGGCCTCCATTGGGGGTCCCAGGTTAAACTGCAGAACCAGGTTTTGGGGTCCTTTCAAAAGGCCAGCCAGGTGGGTGCAGATCTCACCTCAAGGGGTAGGAGGTTCCAGAGCAGGGCTCCTCAAACTTGTCCACTTTAAGACTTGTGGACTTCAACTCCCAGAATTCCCCAGCCAGCTGGCTGGGGAATTCTGGGAGTTGAAGTCCACAAGTCAAAGTGGCCATCTTTCAGGAGCCCTGTTCCGGAGGGTGGGAGCCACAGCAGAAAAGGCTCTTCTCCTGGACCCCACCAGCCAGAATTAGTCGACTGATGGGGTCCACAGCAGGCCGCGTCTGTCAAACAAGGGAGGAGGGCCAATCCTATTGGGATTAGTTAGTCCAGGGGTAGGCAACCTTGGCTTTTTTATGACCTGTGGACTTCAACTCCCAGAATTCCTGAGCCAGCCATGCTGAGGGGAAAGGGAGAGGTTTCCAAGCTGAGCCATGCTGGCTCAGGAATTCTGGGAGTTGAAGTCCATGAGTCATAAAAAGAGCCAAGGTTGCCTATCCCTGAGGTAATGCTTAACTAATACACTGAAATGCCCTAGGTCAGGGGTAGGCCACCTTGGCTCTTTTATGACTCGCGGACTTCAACTCCCAGAATTCCTGAGCCAGCCATGCTGAGGGGAAAGGGAGAGGTTTCCAAGCTGAGCCATGCTGGCTCAGGAATTCTGGGAGTTGAAGTCCATGAGTCATAAAAAGAGCCAAGGTTGCCTACCCCTGACTAGTCCTTTCTTTCTTACAGATAGTTCTCAACTTACAACCACAATTGAGTCCAAAATTTCTGAGGCAATTGTTAAATGATTCCCCCCCCCATTTTACAACCTTTCTTGCCACGGTTGTTAAGTGAATCCCTGCAGTTGTGAAGTTAATAAGAGGGTGGCTAAGTGAATCTGGCTTCCCCACTGACTTTGCTCAAATACAAATAGTCCTCAACTTACAACACTTTGTTTAGTGACCATTCTAAGTTACTAAAAATGATTTATGACCATGTTTCACACTTACGATGGTTGCAGCACCCCCATGGTCACGTGATCAAAATTCAGATGCTTGGCAAATGATTCATATTTACGACGGTTGCAGAGTCTCGGGGTCACATGATCCCCTTTGGTGTCCTTCTGACAAGCAAAATCAATGGGGAAGCCAGATTCACTTAACAACCAGGTTACTAACTTAACAACTGCAGTGATTCACGACTTAACAACTGTGGCAAGAAAGATCGTAAAATTAGGCAAAACTCACTTAACGAATGTTTCACTTAACAACATAAATTTTGGGCTCAGTTGTGGTCGTAAGTCGAGGACTACATAAAGATGTTTAACGTTACATATATTTGACATTTGGGGTTTGTTTGGGTTTTTTTCCTTTTGTTGTACGGAAAGAATTTTTTTCTTTTTTTTCTTTTTCTTCGTTAATGCTGGATGTCTAGCACTGATGATGTTACCTAGTTTGGGTCATGAAACGTCTGAGGGCTCCTCATGTCAACCCTGAGCTGCAAATATTCTCTTTTACTAACGCTGGCTGTTTTTTTTCTCTTTTGTGTTTTACTCTTATCGATAAGCGGAAAAAAAAGAAGAAGCAGGATGCTGCATTTGGGCCTTTGGAGAGAAGTTGAGAAGGAGGACACGGGACCAGGAGACCTGAGGTTGCCAAGGGAACCAGTTGCTAATCCCAGCATTTCCATGATCGTGTTTGCCACTGCTTACTCATTGGAGTATTTGGGGCAGTTTGTCATAGAGTGTCTCATTTTTGCCAAATTTGGCTATCTTTCCTGCTGACACCTGATTCACCTCTGTGTGAGCGATGAAGCCATGGGTGTATCATATCTGTGACAATCCAACATCTTGCACTCTTGGTCTTCCTTTGCTTTTAAACATTTCCAGACCTGGATACAGGAAAAGTCTAACCAGATAATTCTCAAGCAGGGCAACTTTAAGAGGTGGTGGACTTCAAGTCCCAGAATTCCCCAGCCAGCTGGGCTGGGCTGGGCTGGTTGGGGAATTCTGGGAGCTGAAGTCCACAATTGCTGCCTGGGGAATTCAGTCCGCAAATCCTAAAACTGTCAGGCAAGTTGGTTGCGTTATCAAGTCCTTGGTTGCCTCTGGCCAACATCCCAACATTGGTTATTCTTGAGCATGTTTTTGGAGCCTTTTACCAAACTGTTTGTTATCGTTGGCCAAAGAAACATTGCAAAACAGTGGCTGTTTGTCTCATGTCTAAATTATTTGGTTTGCAAAACATCAGCCACTAACACCCAGTGAGGCATACCTTATGTAAAATATGCTAGCTCAAAAAAAAAGACATTTTCAGTGGTGATTTGAGTTTACAGAATTCTTTTAGTACAGTGTTAGATTCCTGAGGCTTTCTCTTGTCCTACTTTTTTAAAAAAAAAATTAGCTTCTAATCAATACAGGTTATCCTTGTTTAGTGATTGCCTCAGATAGTGACAGTTCAATTATGAAGGTGATGAAAATAAGGAAGGCTTATTGTTTTTTTGAGGGGGCAGAGTGGCCACTGGCCCTTCAAATCTGTATCCTAAGTATTTTTTTGGGGGAGGGATCTATCATAACTTTGAACGGTCGCTAGGCAACTGATCATAAGTCAAGGATTACCTATGAGTAGTCCTCCACTTACGACCAATAGTGAGCCCAAAATTTCCATTGTAGAGCAAGACAGCTATTGAGTTGCGTCCCATTTTACCTTTTTAGCTGCAGTTATTAAGCAAATCACTGTACTTGTTAAACGAATCATGCAGTCGTTAAGCGAATCTGGATTCCCTCACTGGAGCTGACGGGGAAGGTTACCTAGTGCTGGGAGAGTGCAACCCGTCGTAAGTATGAGCCACTTGCCAAGCGGCCTAATTTTGATCCTCTGACCATGGGGAGGCCGCCACAGTCGTTAAGTGTGAAAAAACAAGTCATAAATCACTTTTTTTCAGTGCTGTTGTCACTAAACAAGTGGTCGTAAGTGAAGGACTGCCTGTATATTGGATGTTGGCTACAGCGATTATTTGAATAAAAATATTGAAGACGGGTCGTGAATACTCTGGAAATCAAGGTAAGACGAGGGTTCGTGACAAATTTGCCAAAAGCTGAGGAGAGGCCAGCTTCACAATCTTAAAGCGTCATCGACAATCTTGTTTTCCTGTTCGATATATCGCAGCTGCTGGCGATGGGGCGACGGAGAGGGCAAAGCTGTGAGCCACCGGGAAACCATCCCTATTTCTATCATTAGCGACGTTTAGCTAAATGGGCAACACGTGTAGCTGTGAGTCATGAGGCGGTTTCTGCCAGTGACCGAGGAAGGAAAAAACAAGCTGGCTGCTTCCTTATTAAAAAAAAAAACCCTCTGAGCAATAAATCTCTGGAACTCACTTCCTCAGGGTATTTGCCGATGCGAGATTCCAACTCCCACCCCCTCCCAGAGGATGGGATGATTGGACGTGGAAAGCCTCTTCTGTAGCGCTGATGCCTATCGGTCTTGGTTGAGAGGAAGCTGTAGGAAGTTGGGAGGGGAACAATTTGGGGGTGGGTGGGGGTTAAGAGCACTTGTCTTGGAAAAGACTGGGGTGGGGGTTACCCTCGCCTTGAATGGGGAAGGGACAAAGAGATCCAAAGAGAACCGAACGGATAGAAGGGAATATTTATTGCTCAGGATTGGACTGTGGGGTCCTTGGTGCTCTCTGTGAGATGGCCTCACGAGACCGATGGTTCGTTAAGGTGCTTCCAAGTAAAAGGCAGCACGCAGGGATGCAATCAGTCAAAGCTTTATTTAACGATAAAGCAAATAGAAAGAGTTCCCTGGCATGGAGGCATCCATGCCTGGATTGAGCTCATGGATCAGCAAGCAAGCAAGCAGAAGAGAGAACAAAGAGAGCAGAGAAGAGCAGCCCCTGAGCAGAGGTTTTTATAGGGGGTCCTCAGCCCCTCCCTTACCAATTAACTCTCTCCAATGGGGCTGCAGGGGCCGGGGACCCCTGACCCACCAGTGGGAGCAAAGAGGCCTCTTTGCTCCCATCTGATGACCTTTTTGGGGAACTGCCATGGCTGGCACAAAAACATCTAACACTCTCTGAGTTTGGCGCTATATCGTTCTAACACTGATGAGGATACCTAGTTGGGTCATGAAGCGTCTGCAAGAAAGCAAACAAGCTCAGAGAGCACTAAGGACCCCACAGTCCTCCTCCTCTTCCTCCTCCTCTTCTTCTAGCACTGATGATGTCATCTAGTTGGGCCATGAAACGTCTACAAGAAAACAATCAGGCTCAGAGAGCACCAAGGACCCCACAGTCGTCGTCGTCGTCGTCCTCCTCCTCCTCCTCCTCCTCCTCCTCCTCCTCCTCCTCCTCCTCCTCCTCCTCTCTGCAAGCTCCCCTCACTTGTAGCCCTGATGATGCTAGCTAGTTGGGTCTTGAAACCTCTGCAAAAAAGTAACCAAGCAGCAAAGGGCGGCAAAGACCTCAAACGAAACTGTCCTCAGAAACCTTCCAAACAGCCCTGGCAATGAGTCCGTTCCACTGGTAGCTCAAGCTGACCTTCAGGCCAAGTTGAAAGCAAGATGATGGTGATCTTCTGCTCAAGGACGATGTGTCCAGGAGGAAGCTGAATCCTCCCACGGAGAGACATGGGGCTGATCTTGTTTGGCTGACTTCTAAGAATGACCAAGCTGTCCAGAGTTTGTGGAAACGGGTGATGTCAAGGTCGTGACCTGAACCTTCTCCGTGGAGGTGACCTTTCTCTCACTGAATCACAGAGCTTTGCAACAACAGCTGGCCCAACCTCAAGGCAGGTGATTCATGGATCCTGCTGATTCCTCTTGCACCAAGACTTTTCTCTTCTTCCTTCAGATCCTTCTAAACGTTGATGCTAGGGATCAAACGCTGGCACCTCCTGCTCCCGAGGCAAGAACAATGCCACTAAGCTGTGCTACAAAAGCTGCCTCATAGGCAGAGAGCTACAGGTCCATTGCTCTCGTTACGAGCTACTCAGGTTGACAGCAAATCATTCCCAGGTTGGCGTCACTTGGGAAGGAGACTGGACTCCTAAGCAGAGTCTTTCCCAGATTCCACCAAACTCCACCCATCCTCTTTGATCTCTTTCCAAACCTTACCTGGCCCACTGAAGACCTACAGAGTTTTGATTACCAAAAAATCAAGAATAACAAGAGTTGGAAGGGAGCTTGTAGGTCTTCTAGTCCAGAGGCCCCCAACCTTGGCAACTTTTAAGACTTGTGGACTTCAACTCCCAGAATTCCTCAGCCAGCTTGGCTGGCTGACAAATTCTGGGAGTTGAAGTCCACAAGTCTTAAAGTTGCCAAGGTTGGAGACCCCTGTTCTAGTCCAAACCCATGCTCAAGCAGGAGACCCTGTACCATTTCAGACAAATGGTTGTCCAGTCTCATCTTAAAAAACTCCAGTGGTGGAGCACCCACAATTTCTGGAGGCAGGTTGTTCCACTGATTAATTGTTGTCACTGTCAGGAAATTTCTCCTTGGTTCTAGGTTGCTTCTCTCCTCAGTTAGTTTCCATCCATTGCTTCTTGCTCTACCTTCAGGTGCTTCAGAGAATAGGATGACCCCCTCTTCTTTGTGGCAGCTTTTTAGACATTGGGAGACTGCTATCACACGACCCTTAGACCAGAGGTCCCCAACCTTTTGGGCACCAGGGGCCGTTTCCGTGGAGAAAGGTTTTTTCGTGGACTGGAGAGTGCCTGGTTTTGTGTGCTGCCTGCGTACCACGGATGGGGCTTTGCTTGTTTGTGCCGACCGGTTGCTGGCATGCCGTGGCCTGGTACTGGTCCACGGACTGGGGGTTGGGGACCCCTGCCCTAGACCTTCTTTTCATTAAACCAGATACATTCCTGTCTGTCTGAGACTGCAATACATATTCTTGATAGCCTGCTTCCCCAAAAGCAATCTTTTATTTTTTTTTAGGATGCTTAATGTTACAAATGGACTCTCACCCTTTTGGAATGAGAATTAATAGCAGATTTCAAGCTCTAAAGATCCAGCAAACCAGCCTGGGAACCACCTGTCCCTCCCCATCTCATTGGAACGCCATTCCTCCATCATGGCCTGGGTCATTTCTAAATCTAGTGTCTAGGAAGAAATCCTAAACCTGGCCAGTTCAGGGTGAGAAGGGCCATCCTATCCTCGAAGAATCCTGGACATTCATTCCTCAATGTACTTTCTTCAGAGGGCAGGACAAGGAACAACAGATGGAAAGGAGAGACGCAACCTGGAATTAAGGAGAAACTTCCTAGCAGTGAGGACAATTAACCAGTGGAACAGCTTGCCAGCAGAAGTTGTGGGTGCTTCATCGCTGGAGGTTTTTAAGAAGAGACTGGACAGTCACTTGTCTGAAATGGTATAGGATCTCCTACTTGAGCAGGGGGCTGGACTAGAAGACCTCCAAGGTCCCTTCCAACTCCTTTCTGATTCTGAGGCGGGGCTGTGCCAACTCAGAAACCCAGTTACAGGTAGTCCTTAACTTACGACCACAATTGAGGCCAGAATTTCCATTGCTAAGCAAGGAGACTGTTAAGTGAGTCGAGCCCGATTTTACGACCTTTTTGCCACCGTTAAGTGGATCACTGCAGTTGTTAAGTGAATCACGCAGTTGTTCAGCGAATCCGGATCCCCCCCCAGTGACTTTGCTTGTTGGAAGCCACCTGGAAAGGTCGTAAATGGGGATCACAAGGTCTCAGGATGCTGCAACTGTCATAAATACATGCCGGTTGCCAACTTCTGGTCACAGGTGCGTGGGGATAGTCTGACAGTCATAAGTGCGAGGACTGGCTGCAAGTCATTTTTTGTTGTAACTTCGAAGTGTCAATAAACAAATGGTTGTAAGTTGAGGCTACCTGTACTTTGGGGACAGGATGCATTCAAGATCTGACCCCATTACTGAGGGATAGTTATTTTCACCCATCTTGGACTCAGAAGAACAACTGATCAACCTTAGGAGAGGAACAAGGTGCTTCAGGTTAAAAAAAAGATGGTGGATCAAAGCAGAGGATAATCATTCCAGTCCCTGATAAGCTGCTGCAGCCTTCAAACCACACCTACAACACCCTGCCAGGGATGATGTCAACACAGATGCCCCAGCCGGAAGTAATGGAGAGTTTATATACCTGAAAGGTTGACCTCTGACTCAGTTAGTGGAACTGTGTGGGCTGCTTGATCCACCCAGCTCTGTTTGCAATTGGTGGCTGACCGGGTAAAGTACATAATGCACAACCCTGGCCCTTTGTGTGAAACCAGCTTTTGGTTGGTCATCCCTTGAAGAGTGCGGGTGTGCAGGTGTGTAAGTTGGGTGGAAGCACTTAAAAAGGACACCTGCCCAGGTGGCTTCTTAAGTCTGGGAACTTCTATCGCAGGGGCAGGCAGCTATGGCAACTCTAGGGCTTGTGGACTTCAATTCCCAGAATTCCTGAGCCACAGGTCATAAAGGTCATAAAACAAAGATGATTAGGGGACTGGGGGCTAAAACATATAAGGAACGGTTGCTGGAATTGGGTATGTCTAGTTTAATGAAGAGAAGGACGGGGGGGGGGGGCGCACAGGATAGCAGTCTTCCAGTATCTCAGGGGCTGCCCCAGAGAAGAGGGAGTCCAGCTATTCTCCAAAGCACCTGAAGGAAGAACAAGAAGCAACGGATGGAAACTAACCAAGGAGAGAAGCAACCTAGAACTAAGGAGAAATTTCCTGACAGAACCATTAACCAGTGGAACAACCTGCCTCCAGAAGCTGTGAATGCTCCAACGCTGGAAATTTTTAAGAAGAGACTGGACAGCCATTTGCCTGAAACAGTATAGGGTTTCCTGCCTGAGCAGGGGGGGGGTTGGACTAGATGACCTCCAAGGTCCCTTCCAACTTTGTTATTATTATCAAAGGTGCCATAGTTATCCACCCTTGTTCTACCTGATGCTGCAGTTGGCAACTCTCTCCCTCCCAAGTGGGTATGCCGGCTTCAATCTATGGCTGCCACAGTCTGGTGTGGTTTGGCCTGTTTTCAAGGTGTCGCGTTTTGATCCCGTGCTTGTGGCCTTGCAATTTTGTTTTGTTTTTTTGTTTTTAAAAATCCTTACCTCACCCAGGAATCATGGCTTTCATCTATTCCAAGGGAGGGGAACGATGGCCCTTTTATGACTTGTGGACTTCAACTGCCTCCAGAAGTGGTGAATGCTCCAACACTGGATGTTTTTAAGAAGAGACTGGACAGCCATTTGCCTGAAATGGTATAGGGTTTCCTGCCTGAGCAGGGGGTTGGACTAGATGACCTCCAAGGTCCCTTCCAACTTCTTCTTCTTCTTCATTATTATTATTATTACTATTACTATTATTATTCCCAGAAATCCTGAGCCAGCCCTAGTTGTCCACCTCTGATCTCTTCCTTCAAGGTGTTGAGCCAAATCAGAGTTATTTGTTACTTCTGGATTCTGGAATTAATTCTGGAAGCAAACTTGCTTCCTCGATAAAATTGATTTGTAACCTCCAACGCAGTTATTCCTGGACAAATGTGGAGTCACAAAATTTTGAACTGTAGCTCTGCCCTTTTCTGTGATCTGATTGGTTAACATAAACATCAAAATTCTGAGATAAATAAAACTTCAAAAGCTCAATCTTTGTTTATAGGTAGTCTTTGACTTACAACAGTTCATTTAGTGACGGTTCAAAGTCACAACAGCACTGGAAAAAGTGACTTACGACCATTTTTCACACTTAAAGACTGTTGCAGCATCCTCATGGTCACGTGATCAAAATTTGGATGCGTGGCAGCTGACTCATATTTGTGACTACTGCAGTGTCCCAGGAGTCATGTGATCCCCTTTTGTGACCTTCTGACAAGCAACGTCAATGGGGAAGCCAAATTCACTTAACAGCCGTGTTACTGATTTAATAAGTGTAGTGATTCACTTAACCACCGAGGCAAAAAAAAAGGTCGTAAAATGGGGCAAAACTCATTTAACAAATGTCTCACTTAGCAACAGAAATTTTGAGCTCAGTTGTGGTCATGCTGAAGATTACCTGCATTTTTTTTTCTTCCAGGACTTTATTTGTTTATATTTATTTATTGAATTTATTTGCCGCCCAACCCAGCTCTGGGCGACTTTTCTTATCTGTAGGAAATACACATATATATATTTTGGGAATTAAAGTCCGTAAACTTACAAGTTCTCAGAGCTGAGAAACACTGCTGGACGCCATCTGAAATGATGGTCCTCGTGGGGACTTCCACTGCAGCTCAAGCATCCTACAAAATAGTCCTTAGTGTATGATTGCAGCTGAGCCTGGAGATTATGGTCACATGTCCTGACAGCCATAAAGCAGGTCACCACGTGATTGGATCCGATTTTATGACCTTTTTTGCAGCAGTCACTAAACAAATATGGCCGTGAAGGTGGCACTCGTAAAGTGAATCCATTGTTCGCTATGGGCTGGTTTTTCCTAGAAACCGGAAGTAAATACAAAAGTCTTGTAAATTTGGGTCACATGAGCGCAGGGCGTTGCAAATGCCTGGTGCTGAGCACCCTAAATGCAGCCAGGTGACCCGTGCGGTGTGTGGGGTGTGTATGTGTGTGCCTGAAGTAGCTTTGCTGGGTCCATTCTAGCTTCAAATGATCATTAAAGTCATAAGTTGAGGACTAAGTGTACTTCAGAGTCACTTCGTTGTTGCCTGTCAACGGAAACAGGAGTCTACAGGCTGAGAAGATGGTCTTCTGCTAGAGAGGCTGAAGTTCACCCATTTATCTCACGTTCAGGTGAACTGGCTGAATTTCACCTCTCTGCCTACATGCTGAATTATCCTTTCCCTGCCTTGTCTCAGAATAATGTGCTGCCCACACAAATAGGGCAATGGGTGGCCATTAGCTTGGAAGCGTAATTATAGAGCTAATTCACAGATGCTAACGAAGCCCGAATCAGCTGCAGCTCTGAGCCTGGATACTTGGTAGACCCTCTACACGCCAGAGCAATCTACCTGAAGTTCAACCCCTGCTGCAGAGTTTGGGTTCTGTTTTAACCAGGAGCTTCTGGGACAATTTTCTCAACCTCAACGGCTTTTAAGATGTGTAGACCACAACTCCCAAATCCCTCAGCCAGCATTTGTGGACTACAATTCCCAGAATTCCCTAGCCAGCGTTGGGAGTTGGTAAAATGGGCACTGGTTTTCTCCCCAACCTTCCTCTCTCTGCTCTCTGCCAACTTCGTCCAAGGTGGGCTGATGCTCTGAATCACCCTGCTTCAGTTCAGCACTCGCCACTACTTGCCAGGGCATTCCTGTAAACGTGCTTGCTGAGCATTATGGGAGCTGTAGTGCAACCCCCTCGAGCAGGCAACCCCTGCTATTAGGAAAGAGGGAAAAGATTTGGACCCATCGTTCCCCATCTGCACTTTCTGCTCCTCAAAAAAGATCCGGAGGTTGCGCTCAGTTTTGGAGAGGGATTTCCAAACTTGGCAACTTTAAGACTTCAACTCCCAGAATTCCGAGAGTGGGTCAGGGACGGCTTGTAATGGAGCATGAATGAATGTTACCAAGGCCCCCTGCTCTGAAAACACAAGTTCTCGACTTACAACCATTCATTTAGCAACTGTTCGAAGGTATAACAGCACTGAAAAAAGTGACTTAACGATCATTTTGCATACTTACATCTGTTGCAGCAACCCCGTGGCCACGCGATCAAAATTTGGAGGGTTGGCAACTGTCTCACATTTATGACGGTCGCTGCATCCCGGGGTTTGGTGAGATTCTAACAAGCAAAGTCAATGGGGAAGCCAGATTCACTTAACACTCGTGTTTCTAACTTAACAACTGCAGTGGTTCACTTAACAACTGTGGCAAGAAAGGTTGTAAAATGGGGCAACACTCATTTAACAACTGTCTCACTTAGCAGCAGAAAGGTTGGTTTCAGATAGGGTCCTATTTCGAGGATTAGCTGTAGTTTGCCCACCTTTTTCTGGCTGTGGCCTCCATCACTGCTTAATAGAAACCATGAGTTCAGAAGAGTGAGGATCAGGGCTTCTGCTAAACCTGGCGGCTGTCAGGCCTAAGGAACCAGGTTTGTCTGTTGAATTTAAGGACAGAAAATGTATTATTACAGCCTATAGTAGAATTTAGTGTTTGCTTAACGATTGGGGCATTCACGTAATGATGGCTATATTTGTTCAATAGCTATGGTGATTCACTTAACGACTGCTGCAAAAAAACATCCAAAAATCAGAACCGTCATGGGATGGCCCACTTTAAAACCATCCCAACTTAGGACAGGCTCCATGGCGGTTGTAAATTGAGGATCACCTGCATTGTAGGCGTTTACTTTTTGTAGGGGTCTGCAGTTTTTGTTTTATTTGGTCGCTGCTCTACGTCAGGGCTTTTCAACCAGTGGTACGGGTACCACCTGTGGTACATTGGCACCTGGCAGGTGGTACGTGACCATCCTAGAAAAGTAGTAGTGGGGCAGGGGAAGGAGCTGAACCGGTGGTAGCACCGCACAAGCCTGAGCGAGAGACGGCTGGAGCTGCAGGGCTGTTGGGGCTCAGCGAAAGCGCCAGGATCAGTGCCAGGCTCCAGCTGGGCGCTTCTGATGAGCCCAGAAGAAGCGCCCATCAGCTGGAATGTTGCAGCATCTCCAGGGTCTTGTGATTTACATTCAGATGCTTGGCAACTGATTCATATTTATGACGGTCACAGTGTCCCAGGGTCATGTGAAGTGACCAAAACCTGCTGCAACCACCCAGCAGAGGGGGGGAATAAAAACCAAACACCCCCCCACCCCACCCCCGCTGCCAATCCTCAACAGAAATGCTCACAACAGTGAAAACCTCGGACAGGAGGAAGAGCGCCGCCGGGCAGATCAAAGTGACTTTGACCACATGTGGTGGCGTCTCCTAAATGAAAGGGTTTTGTTTTCTTTGAAAGCATGGCAGACAACATATCTCTATTTTTATTACAGGTGGTCCTCGGCTTATGACCACAATTGAGGCCCAAATTTCTGTTGCTAAGCGAGACAGTTGTGGTGTTTTCTCTTGCTACAGGTTAAGTCAATCGCTGCAGTTGTTAAGTTAGTAACACGAATGTCACTTTGCTCCACAGAAGGTCACAAAGGGGATCACGTGACCCTGGGACACTCCAGCCGTCATAAATACGAGTCAGTTGCCAAGAGGCTAAGTTTTGATCATGTGACCCTAGGGATACCACAACGGTCCTAAGAGTGAAAAACCGTCATAAAGTCACATTTTTCAGCGCCGTTGCAACTTAAGAGAGTCACTCAATGAATGGTTGTAAGCAGTGGTGGGATTCAAATATGTGAACCAGCAGTTTAATAATAATAATAATAATAATGATGATGATGATGATGATGATGATGATGATGATGATGATGATGTTGGAAGGAATCTTGGAGGTCATCTAGTACAACCCCCTGCTCAGGCAGGAAACCCTATACCATTTCAGACAAACGGCTGTCCAGTCTCTTCTTAAAAACCTCCAGTGTTGGAGCATTCACAACTTCTGGAGGCAGGTTGCTCCATTGGTTAATTGATCTTACTGTCAGGAAATTTCTCCTTCGTTCTAGGTTGCTTCTCTCTCTGTGTGGATGCCGCTTCCGGACGTCCATTCTGGGCCTGGGCAACAAAAAATTAGCTACCGGTTCTGCCGAAGCGGTGCGCGTCACCGCCGGCGGAATCCCACCACCGGTTGTAAGTTGAGGTCTATCTGTATATTGCAAGCTGCTCAGAGTCTCACTAAACAGCCAGATGGGCAATATATAACTTTAATAATTGATAATAAACCAAACGAATAAAGAAGTGCTGAAGAAGGGGGGAGAGTTAGCCAGGTCGAGCAATGTCTCTGGAGAAAAAGAAAACGATTTTGCAATTGGCCTCTTCCACCTGCCTCTCCCCTTTCTAATCAGCCTGGCCTGGAGCTAAACCAGGGGGAGGAGGGAAATTTTCATCCCCAGCTCTGCAGTGGGGAGGCTTGCCAAAACAAGCAGGCTTGGAAGGGCAAGGAGCCAACGAAGCACAGGGAGAGCATCAGTGGGTGGGTGGCTAATTGGGTGGGGCGATCTGGGAAACCTCCTCCACCCCCTCACCCCCCAAGATAGAAATAACATCCTATTTAGGTGGTATCAGCAGTTCTGACTGCAGTTAGTCCTTGACTTACAACCAAAATTGGCCCCAAAATTTCTCTTGCTAAGTGGTTGACAATTGTTAAGTGAGTTTAGCCACCTTTGTTAACACAGTTACAAATTGAATCGTTGCAGTTGTTAAGTTAGCAACAAGGTGGTTAAGTGAATCTGGCTTCCCCATTTCACCTTGTTTGCCAGAAGGTCACAAAAGTTGATCACATAAGCCTGGGACGCTGCAACCGTCATAAATAGGAACAAGTTGCCAAGCATCTGAATTTGGATCAGGTGACGCTGGGGAGGCTGCAACGGTCGTAAGTGCGAAAAAAGGTCCTAAGTCACTTTTATCAGTGGCGTTGCGACTTTGAATGGTTGTTATGTCGAGGACCCGTATTGTTGGAAAATCAAAAGTTGGTGGTGGGGGCTGTTTCGGGCATTGCCCTCATTCCAACTGGCACCCCTTCAGCAATGGATGTTAGTTTATTCTCCATTCCTGGCTAACCTGTTTCCCTTTCCATTATGCAGCATTGCAGGCCGACTCCGCCCACTGCCAGGAGTTCGATCCTGACCGGCTCAAGGTTAACTCAGCCTTCTATCCTTCCGAAGTCGGCAAAGTGAGGACCCCTATTTTTTGGGGGGGGGCGCAATACGCTGAGTCTGCAACCCGCTCTGTAAAGCACTATGAAGGGGTACATAAATTAAGTCCTATTGCTATTTTCCATCCCATTCCTGGATTTGAGGCTGCCTGGAGACTGGCCTGTGTCAGCCTTGCCCTCGGCTGGCTGCCCATCTGCGGGCGGCAGTGGAGGCAGAGAACAATGGAGGTGGCAGGACATCCTGGGGGGAAGTGGGGGAACAAGGAGGCATTGATCTGGAAAACGCTTGTTGTCGCCTGGGGTGGATTCCTAGCAGGAAGAGCGGTCAACACGGGGAGTGGAAGAATGCATCCCTTTGTGCCCTGACGGTCTGCATTTACAAGGAACTTGCTTTGTTTTCTTGTTCCTGTCCAAACAGCATCCGCCTTCCCTTCTCTCCTCCTGTCCGGCAGCTGGAAACGCACATAAAGCCGCCTTATTTATGCTCACCGGGTGATAAGGCAGGCGGAGTCCGGTTAGTGCATTTATGTAAGCCTATCTAGTCTGGTTTATAAACCGGGATTTAAGATTTAGCAACGAAGGCAGTGCTTCCCAAACTTTTTCCTTCCTTCCTTCCTTCCTCCAAGCTGCTTGCTTATTTGTTTGTTTGGATCCCACCTTTATTATGTTTACAAATAACTCCAGGTGGCAAACATGCGCCAACACACCTTCCTCCACCTGTTTTCCCCAGCACAACAACCCTGTGAGGTGGGTTGGAGGGAAGGGGACCGGCTTAAAAAAAAAAATCACCCACCTGGCTTCAAGAACCAGTCATAAATCCTTTCAGCGTGGCCCTGTTTTATGATCTTTTAGGCCACGGTTGTTAAGCGAACCACTGCAGTTGTTAAGTGAATCATCTGGTCACTTGAGTGAATCTGGCTTCCCTTATAGACGTTGCTTGTCAGAAGTGACTGGGAAGAGAGCAAATAGTCAACCCAGGACCCCAGGATGCTGCAACCATCATGAACACATGCTGGTTGGCAAGTGCCTGGATCTTGTTCACATATCTGTGGGAAAGTTGTGAACGGTTGTAAGTATGAGGACCAGTCGTCACTTTTTCAGTGCCACTGTAACTTCAAACAGTCCCTGAATAAATGCTTGTAAGTTGAGGACTAGGTTACAGCCCCCTGCCAGATTTTGGCATACTCCCTTTTTCCCCCAGCCTTCCTTTCCCACAACTGAAAGATATAAGTCTGAACTGTGAGATGGGTGGCAAACAAATTTGGTAGGTAGGTAGGTAGATAGATAGACAGATAGATAGATAGATAGATAGATAGATAGATAGATAGATAGATAGATAGACAGATAGACAGATAGATAGATGAAAGGGAAGAAAAAAGGAAGAAAAAAGGAAGGAAGGAAGGAAAGGGAGGGAGGGAGGGAGGAAGAAGGAAGGAAAGAAAGAAAAAAGGGAGGAAGGAAGAAAGAAAAAGAAATAAGGAAGGGAAGAAAGGAAGGAAAGAAAGGGAGGGAGGAAGGAAGAAAAGAGAGGGAGGGAGGAAGGGAGGAAGGAAGGAAGAAAAGAGAGGGAGGGAGGAAGAAAGAAAGAAGGAAGGAAGGAAAGGGAGGAAGGAAAGGAAGGGAGGGAGGAAGAAAGAAAGAAGGAAGGAAAGGGAGGAAGAAAAGGAAGGGAGGGAGGAAGAAAGAAAGAAGGAAGGAAGGAAGGAAAGAAAAGGGAGGAAGAAAGAAAGAAAGAAAAAGAAATAAGCAAGGGAGGAAAGAAAAAGAAAGAAAAAAAGAAAGGAAGGAAGGAAGGAAAGAAGGAAGGAAAAAGGAAAGAAAGGGAGGGAGGAAGGAAGAAAAGAGAGGGAGGGAGGAAGGAAGAAAAGAGAGGGAGGGAGGAAGGAAGGAAGGAAAGGAAGGGAGGGAGGGAGGGAGGAAGAAAAAGAAGGAAGGAAGGAAGGAAAGGGAGGAAGGAAGGAAAGGAAGGGAGGGAGGGAGAAAGAAGGAAAGAAGGAAAGAAAGAAAAGGGAGGAAGAAAGAAAGAAAGAAAGAAAGAAAGAAAGAAAAAGAAATAAGCAAGGGAGGAAAGAAAAAGAAAGGAAGGAAGGAAAGAAGGAAAGGAAGGAAGGAAGGAAGGAGGTATCTTGTAGTAGGCCTAGAATAAATTCCTAAATAGGACAGCCAGATTGGCAGACAGCCTACCCTGCCAGGTCTCTGCAGGGCTTACATTTCCACGGGATGGGGCCTCCAAGCAGGCACGCCCGGGAGTTGGTCCTACACATCTTTTAATTTGCCAAGCTTGGCAGGAGCCGACTTTGGAGACTTCCCAAGGATCCTGGGCCTGTCAAAGCAAGCCGTTCCCAGAATGCATGCGTGACGGGCTACCTCCGGCTTCATGGGTCACCTGCGCCGTTGCAAAAACACACACAACTTCCTTTAGCCAGCCAGACACCTGGCAGATGGTTCCTGAATAGTTTTTAACGGGTCTTGAGTCTGCCTTTCGGGTGGGGGGGCGGGAGGGAAGGCGTTGGTGGAAGTTAATGGTGAAGGTATTTTATTTTATTTATTTTAATTCCATTTATATCCCGCCCTTCTCCGAAGACTCAGGGCGGCTTACAAGCTTAGCAGTAGCCTTCATTCTATGTATATGCCTGCTTATTAGGGCTTTCACACACACACCCCAAGCGGCATTATTACAAAGTCAGCTTAATGGCCCCCAACAATCTGGGTCCTCATTTTACCTACCTGGGAAGGATGGAAGGCTGAGTCAACCTTGAGCCTGGTGGGACTCGAACCTGCACTAATTGCAGGCAGCTGGTGTTACTTAAGGAGGCATTAGCCCACTGCTCCACCAAGGCTGATGTATATGGAAAAACCTCCATAGTTTTGCTCAGTTTCAGAGCTGGACAGTCCGATACGTGTCTCAGCCTCCGTTCCAGCTATTTCAGGACAGTCTGTTTGCTCTGCCTTCTCCAAACACTCGATGTTTGGAAATGCTCCCAGAGAAACCGAGTCGGCTGATAAGTCGCACTCGCAACTCATCCCAAGGGCATCAGGCCGAAAAAGGGCCGGTGTGTCCTGCTCTCTACAATGGCCCTGACTTTCGTGGATATCTCCCCAAGGAAGGCCTGGGTACTCTGCACAGCTATTGGCAGAGAAAAAAAAAGTCCACAGACGTAACAAAGGCTTGGAAGAGATTTGAAAGAATTCACATCCAACTGGAGAATAACCAGAGCTGCGAAAATCTTGACCGGGTTTTTTTCGAACTTGGCCGCTTTTAAGAGGGTTTTGCTGGCTGGGGAATTCTGGGAGCAGAAGTCCACAAGTCTCCCAAGTTCCTCGAGTTTGGAAAACACGGATCGGGACAACTCTTAGGTGGCGCTAAAGAGGTGCAGAACATTAAAAAAAACACCAACCCCTAACTCTTTACTGCCCTCCAGTGGTTGCTCAGGTTTCTGCAGCCCAGGTATGAAAAGCTCATTGGAGGCCTCTTTAAATTAAGGTCTTGAGATGGAAGCCGTCCCCAGGAAGCAGGAAATGGCAAGCTGCAGAGCTAAATTTGCAGGCGGGAGCTGGAGAAAGACTTTAATTGTGGGTGACCGGGTTGGAGGGATGGAGGCTGTGGTCATCCCGTGTGCCCACACAAGGAGGTGGGAGAGGAAGGCCCGGGGAAGGAGGAGGGCTGCTGGCGCAGCGAGAGGCAGGCAGAACATCCCACGATTAAATGGGGCAGGAGAGCAAGGCCAGGACCTAAGGCGGCAGTTGACGGACGGCCCTAATTTCACTCCAGCTGGGACAGCTTCGCCTCGGCCAGCTCCTACTGGGTGGCAACTCTCAGCTCTTATTCCGAGCCCTGCAGCGGCGGGCACACCCTGTCATTATCGAGAACCGCCTGGGAAGGGAGAAGGCAAAGGGAGAGGGATGTTGGGGGAGGGTGGGGGGGGGAGAGAAAGGGCAGGGATGGGAAAGTCGCCCATGGGTAGGAAGGGAAGGGGGTGGGTGCAGGGTGGCACACCCAACCCTGCGGGAGGATAGGGACCAAAAGGCTGGTGTGGTCTGCAACGCGGTGCCCAAGCCGATATACTTGGCAGGAAAAGCCAACATGTGAAATCGGGTTTCAAAGTCGAGTCAGGGCTGCGTAGAAGCGGCAACCCAGCACCAAGCTTTAAAAACCTTGAAAATGCCTGATTTGGGATCTGATAAAAGGGAGAATGACGGCGGTGGCCACGTGCAAAGTGCACTGGGTTGCCATGCCTTGAGGGATGAGGCAGCCTTGATTTTTCTCGAGATAGCTTTATTCCGGCTCTTTTTTTGTGGTTTTAAAGCAGCTTCCTTTGCCAAAGGCTCCTGCAAAAAGAGCAACAACAACAACAGCAAAGTCTTCCGAAAGAAGACGGCGTGTGCTTAACTTTGTTTGGAATTTTCTTTTTGGTGTTCCATGTGCAAAATGTCTCGAGCCACTTCTTGGATCAAGGCTATGCAAGGAAGATTCTCACCTCTAAAGATTTTAAGAAGATTTTGGGTAGAGCCTTTTGTCTCTCCTGGATGATTTAACTGGTTTTCTTGTACTTTGCAGAGATAAGTATTTCTCAAACTCAGCAACTTTTAAGATGAGTGGACTTCAACTCCCAGAATTCCCCAGCCAGCATGAACTGACAAAACTTGAACAATGGGTCCCATCCAACAAAATGAAGTTTAACGTGGAGAAAAGCAAGTTTTTTTACATTTAAGGCAGGAAAACCAAAAACTGCAAGTAGAGATTAGGGGAAACCTGGCTCAATAGCAGTAACTGTGAGAGGGACCTTGGAGTCCTAGTGGACGATCACTTAAATATGAGCCAGCCGTGTGCTGCAGCAGCCAAACAAACTAATGCAATCCTTGGTTGTATAAACAGAGGCATAGAATCAAAATCATGTGAAGTATTAGCACTACTTTTAAAAAAAACCTTAGTAAGGCCATACCTGGAATACGCATCCAGTTTTGGTCACTACATTACAAAAAAGATGTTGCGACTTTGGAAAAGTCTGGTTTCCTGTATTTTGTTATCAAGCAAAACCTCAGAACCTGCACATCAGTGCAGAGAAGAGCAATTAGGATGATTAAAAGCCTGGAGATTTAAAATATGAAGAAAGGTTGCAGGATTTGGGTATGGCTAGTCTAGAGAAAGGAGATGCGGTGGCTCAGTGGGTTAGGACACCGAGCTTGTCAATCAGAAGGTTGGCAGTTTGGCGGGTCGAATCCCGAGTGCTGCATAGCAGAGTGAGCGCCTGTTACTCGTCCCAGCTTCTGCCAACCTAGCAGTTCGAAAGCACGTGAAAATGCAAGTAGAAAAACAGGGACCACTCCGGTGGGAAGGTAACAGCGTTCCGTGCGCCTTTGGCGTCTAGTCATGCCGGCCACATGACCACGGAGACGTCCTCGGACAAGCGCTGGCTCTTCGGCTTTGAAACGGAGATGAGCACCGGCCCCTAGAGTCGGAAACGACTGGCACGCATGTGCGGGGGAACCTTTACCTTTTAGTTTACAGAAAAGATGGACTAGGGGTGACATGACAGCAGTCTTCCAGTATCTCAGGGGCTGCCCCAAAGAAGAGGGAGTCAAGCTATTTTCCAAAGCAGCGGAAGGCAGAACAAGAAGCAATGGATGGAAACTAATAAAAGGAGAGAAGCAACCTAGAACTAAGGAGAAACTTCCTAACAGTGAGGACAATTAACCCGTGGAACAGCTTGCCACCAGAAGTTGTGGGTGCTCCATCACTGGAGGTTTTTAAGAAGAGACTAGACAGCCACTTGTCTGAAATTGTATAGGGTCTCCTCCTTGAGCAGGGGGTTGGGCTAGAAGACCTCCAAGGTCCCTTCCAGCTCTCACTCAGTTCTGGGATTTGAAGTCCACACATCTTAAAAGTTGTCCAGTTTGAAAACTATTGTGCTAAGACCAGAGTTTCTCAACCTTGGCAATTTTCAGATGTCCGGAATTGGCTGGCTGGGGAATCCTGAGACGTGAAGCCCAGACAGCTTAAAGTTGCCAAGGTTCAGAAACACCGGACTACATAATCATTTGATTTTATGATTCTATACAAAAAGAGATCTGTGGTAAAAAGGAAGACATCATCTGCAAATGAATGAAAGCAACAGTGTGCAAAATGGAATAAATAGGACAGATTACCTCTTCTCACCATTTCCAGGCCCAAGACAAAAATGTTTCCATGTGTGCATGGAACAACATCCCTCGATTTTCTTATTACATTGATATATTAAAAGGGTTTCATACCTTTGATGAATCAGGAACTCAGAATGGCATGCATATTCCCGCCTCCCCTTTTCTTTATCCTTTTAACATCTCTGTGATGACAGCAAGGGAGAGAGATGGAAACAGACAGGTCCAAATACATCCAGGAATAAGTTTGCACAACACACCAAAGTTGTTTATTAAGTTAGCCCATTTTTTGATCCAGCATCAATTGAACAAGTAGATTTCCATTGCAGGCTGTATCATAGAAAACCAGAATCATATAATCATAGGCTGGAAGGGACCCTGGAGGTCCTCTAGTCCAACCCCCTGCCCAAGACAAGGAGCCTGATACTTACTTTGACAAAGGATTGTCCATTTTTTTCTGGAAAACCTCCAGTGATGGAGCACCCACAACTCCAGGAGACAAGCTGTTCCACTAGTAGTTAACTGTTCCATCAGGAAATTCCTCCTTATTTCCAGGTTGGAATGCCCTCTGACCTGCTTCACCCATTAGTCCTTGTAAACCGAGTTTAGCATGTTGTGTGAACGCAGCTACGAGTGATTTCTGGCAAAGGATTCCTGGGAATATAATAATATAATAATTCAAGAAGACTTGAATCCCATCTTTTTAATTTTTAGGGATAGTCCCATCAAACCATAGCATACAGGTAATCCTCAACTTACAACCATTTATTTAGTGACCATTCAAAGTTACATTGAAAAAGGGGCAATTTTTCTGTTGTAGCATCCCCATGGTCGCGTGATCAAAATTCAGAGGCTTAGCAACTGGTTCATATTTACAACAGTTGCAGTGTCCCACGTGATCCCCTTTTGCAACTTTTTGACAAGCAAAGTCAATGGGGAAGCCAGCTTCACTTAACAACCACGTTAGCCACTTAACATCTGCAGGGATTCACTTAGCAACCGTGGCAAGAAAGGTTGTAAAATGGGGCAAGCCTCGACTGTCTTGTTTAGCAACAGAAATTTTGAGCTCAAACGCGCTGGTAAGTTAAGGACTGCCTACACTTGATTTTTGTATGTGGATTCCCATGAATAACTAACCTGGTTTGCACACCCTAATTCATGGGTGGTTAATTTGAGTTACCCTTGCCTGCCAGTTCAGTCAAGCAGAAAATTACTAAAGGGAATATACTTAGCTAAGGCTCACCCATACGTACATATTTTGTATACACCAATATAACCAGCCCAAACCAGTTCTCTGGGCTGGCAAGGATCATCCTTCCATGTCCCTGTAGCTCTCAGTCCTTGAGCACCCCCACCCCTTGTGCTCCAGCTGCAACATTTTCGTGGTAAGGGGCAGGGAGGGAGGGAAGCCTTGCAAAGAAGGAATCCTGGGGAAGCAGAGCTTGTACAGAGGGACTCATGTCACACAAAGATCCCTTTCAGCCCGCCCCCCCCACGGTAGGGAACTGGAGGGGGGGCCAAGGTCAAGCTGGAGCTGGCCTTTTGGCCTTGCAATTTGCAATTTGGCTAAAGGTGGAGAAGGGGGCACCAAAGAAAGGGCCCCCAAGGAAACAAGAACCACAGTCTCTTGTCATTCTCCCCCTCCCACATTTGTAAAATTCCTCTTCCCCTGGGCTTGCCTTCCTCCTCCTCCTCCTCCTCCTCCTCCTCCCAACCGGTGTTGGCTTTCACAGATCACCAGAGGGCAGAAAGAGTGGGGATGGGGGTGGGTGGGGGGGAAAGGCTCTCCTGTAAAAGGAAGAGTTGTGGCACCTTGCCCAGGAGAAGAGCAGGGCCCGCCTGAACCCGTTGGCTTGGCTGGAGCAACCTTGAGGAAGCTGCCGCCAGCTTGGGCTGGGAGACGCTGAATGCCCCAGAAAACCAGTGGAGGGAGGGGACGTGCACACCCATGCACGCCGCTGCCTTGGGAGGGTGCCTGTTGCAAGCATTTGTCCCAGCTTGTCTAGGAAAAGAGAGCATCTTGCCTCGTCAGGAGACAAGGGAGAAGCGGAGCCGAATTTTTAAACTGGGGAAATGGTAGCCAAAGATTCTGGCCCCACCATATTTCGCTCTTTCCTTTCTTCCTTCCCCTCCCCTCTCTGGATGTCTTACACACACAAACGCATCACTGCCACCCTGCCCCCCAACGAGTTTGAAAGGGGGCTTTTTTTTTCCTGCAGCACACAAACCCCCCCCCAAAAAAAACAAACCAACCCGCCTCCTTCCCTCCCAGACTCGTTTAGGCCTGTTTTGCGCACCGGGCTGGTGGTGCACAATCTCCACTCCAGAGCCACGAAGCCTGGTCGTGGCCTCCTCCTCCTCCTCCGTTCCTGTCTCCTGTCTTTAGGTGTGTCCATAACCGCCTCTCTAATGTACACTTTAAAAAAAGGAAAGGGGGAAGAAAAAAAAGATCCGGGCGGATAGCCGCAGGCGCCCAGGGTCCGCGTTCACACGCAATTGGGTCAAGGCACTCTTGGCGGGCTTCCCTCTTTTTGTGCACAACTCCCGCTCCCCGATTCCTCCTCCTTGCTCTCTCTCTGTCTCTCTCTCTCTGGCATTGCAACAGCACCAAAGTAGACGTCTTCTAAAAATAATTTTATTTTTATTCTTTTATTTTAATCCCATTTATATCCCGCCCTTCTCCGAAGACTCAGGGCGGCTTACAATCTAAGCACAAACCAATGTGCTTAGCAATACCCTTCATTCTATGTATATGCCTGCTTATTAGGGCTTTCACACACACACCCAAGCAGCATTATTACAAGGTCAGCTTAATTGCCCCCAACAATCTGGGTCCTCATTTTACCTACCTGGGAAGGATGGAAGGCTGAGTCAACCTTGAGCCTGGTGGGACTCGAACCTGCACTAATTGCAGGCAGCTGGTGTTACTTAAGGAGGCATTAGCCCACTGCTCCACCAAGGCAATAATAATAATAATAATAATAATAATAATAATAATAATAATAATAATAATAATAATAATAATAATTAATAACAATAATAATAATGATAATAATAATGATAATGATAATAAATTATTGTTATTATTATTCTCAGTGGGTGCGCCTGCCCTTTGGAACCAGCTGCCAGTGGAGCTGAGGACTGCCCCCGACCTCCATTCATTCCGCCGGGACCTGAAGACCTGGCTCTTCGAGCTCTCTGGCCCAGGCTGAGAATTTTAATTTTAATTTTAACTGGGGTTTTATTTGTTCAGGGACGGATATAATTTTTTTTAATCTGTTTTTAACTTTTGTATTTTTTTGTTTTAATCACCCTGTAAACCGCCCTGAGTCCTTCGGGAAAGGGTGGTATATAAATATAATAAAATAAATAAATAAAATAAAATTATTATTATTATTATTAATAATAATAATAATAATAATAATAATGATGATGATGATGATGATGTTGTTGCTAGTTGCGAAGTCGTGTCCGACCCATCGCGACCCTATGGACAACGTTCCTCCAGGCTTTCCTGTCCTCTACCATCTTCTGGAGTCCATTGAAGCTCACGATAATAATAATAATAATTTTAAAAAAATCAATGAACGCCTTCCCGGGCTTTGCAGCTTCCTTCCTACTCTTTTTCCTGCCGTTTCCTCGCTGGAAACCCCCTCCCCCACTCCACTCCTTGTTTTACTTCTTTCTCTCTACCCCCCCCCCCGCTTCGTTTCCTCAGAGAGGCAGCTGCGCACCCACGCGCTCCCCTCCCCCCCGCCCCATCTGCACCCGCCGCTGCCGTTTCCACGGCCCCTGGCTTCAAAGGCGGGCGCGCGCACGCGCCACCCCGTGCCCTGCGTGGGCGCGCCAAATCTCTCCCATTCACGGGGGGGGGGGGGAGAGAGAGAGAGAGAAAGCGAGCTCCCCTTTTCTTTCTTTCTCTTCTCCACCAACACGCCCGTCTGGCTCTTTCCCCCCCCTCCCCTCCCCTCCTCTTTCTCCCTCCCCACTCCCCCCTCCCCTGTCGGAGCGAGCGCACAACGCACGGCGCGCACCTGGAGCCCCCCCCGCTCTCCCCCGCCCCGCCCCTTCCCTCCTGCCCCCTCCGATCTGGCAGCTGGCCAGTTGCCACGGCAACCGCCATCAGCTCGGGATGTGTTTTTCTTAACCAGGGCTCTGTGGGAACCTGGCCGGCGGCCAAAGCGCTCCGCCTCGGCTTGCCAGGCCGCCCTCCGGAGCTGGCTGTCAAGGCCGGCGCGGTGCAGAGCAAAGGCGGGCTCTGCTTGCCCAGTCTGCGTCCCCCAACCCACCCCACCCCACCCGGTCCTCCCTTCCACGCACACCCGTGCAACGCTCTTCCTGCACGGGGCAGAGGCACCCCGACGTCCTCGCTCTGCGCTGGGGTGGGTGGGGGGCGACAGCGGCCTCTCCCTGCCTTATCTCGGCCCCATCCGTCCCCCTCCTCTCTAATAAGCGATCAGCGCCGGGTGTGCGTCGTTTCCCACTCCCACGCCATTGTGCCAGCTGGGCACGGCCCCGTCTCAGCCGCTACCAACGCCACGCCAACCGGGCGCCGGGCGCCACACCCAGCGCACCAATTTGGAGGCCCGTCGGATCCCACAGCTTCGGCTTGGCTTGGCAGCCGCCTGACCTCTGATCGTGACCCACGCAGCCCTGCCTGCCTCTTGGCATCTTTTCCCCCGCGCGGCTCCCACAACCTGATTGCTCTTCCCGCCTTTCCTGTCCAGAGCTGCTGGGTTGGGTGCAGCCGTGGTGGGGAGGCGGCGGCGGTGGGTGTCCTCACAACAGCCTGGTGAGGTTGGCCAAACTGGGAAAGGCAGACGGTGCCAAGGCCAAGCGCCCCTGCTGGGCTCTTAACAGAATAATAACAGAATAACAAGGTTGGAAGGGACCGTGGAGGTCTTCTAGTCCAACCCCTCTGCTAAAGCAGGAAACCCTGTACCATTTAGACCAGGGGTCCTCAACTGTGGCAACTTTAAGACTTGTGGACTTCAACTCCCAGAATTCCTCAGCCAGTTTTGCTGGCTGAGGAATTCTGGGAGTTGAAGTCCACAAGTCATAAAAGGGCCAAGTTTGAAGATCCCTGATTTAGAGACAAATGGCTGCCCAGTCTCTTACTAAAAACCTTCAGTGTTGGAGCAACCTTAACTTCTGGAGGCAAGTAGTTCCGCTAATTGTTCTAAGTTGGATCTCTCCTTGATTAGTTTCCATCTGTTGCTTCTTGTCCGGCCTTTCAGGTGCTTTGGAGAATAGCTTGACTCCCTCTTCTTTGGGGCAGGCCCTGAGATACTGGAACACTGCTTTCTTCTCACACCTGGTCCTTCTCTTCATTAAACTGGACATACCCAATTCCAGCAACCGTTATATGTCAGTTCATATGAAGAATGATATCCCTCTCCCAATGGGGCTTCATCTAGGTTAGGCCCCATAATTGATTTGCAGCTCTGAACTCCACCTTGAGAATCGTGGATGATCCAAGAAAGCATTCTCCATGGTGCCAACAATCTGCCTCTTTTCCACCACCCCTTTTTAAGATTTCTGGGCATCAAAGAGGTGATATCCAACACCTGACATTGGGGTACCTCCCTCCTAAAAAAAAGCAGCAGCCTCCACCAGATTTTGGCCTGCTTCAAAAATAAAAGGCAGCCGTGGGCTAACGTGGAAAAATAGCTAGGCTATCTCGGTTATCAGAGGATAAATTCCCAGGGGAATATTTGCATTTGGACTCTTTATTTCTTGACCACACAGAGAGGAGAAACTTGGGGTGCAATGCCAACAAAGCTACTTTTGATCGAAAGAGGTGGGGTGCTTTGAGGAGACAGAATAAGCCGGAGTGCACAACTCTGCAAGTCGACAACACAAGCTTAAAGAAATCAAATTGCTTGGGGGCAGTGCTGGAAGTATTAATGTTTCATTTCATCCTGACCAGCATCAAAGGAACTTGGGAAAGTGTACATAGATCCTCGAGTTTAGCTCCTCCCCAGCCCTGCAAAGATGGCTCAGCCGAGGCTGCAAAACCTCTCCAGAAGTAAATTAATCCCTTAGTCCCTACAAAAAACAGATGCCGAAGGAAAGGATGATAGAAATGGGCAGAATTCCTCTGTAGAAAAGAAAAGAGGTTATTGATAATAATGTCCTAAAAAAATTGGTGCACTGATAAAATCCTGAAATGAGGCTGGGGGAATAGTGAATAATAAGGAAATGTTGGTGTGCCGTAAACCATCTCTGCCTTGCTCTTCCATAGGGCTTCTTCCTCTTGGGATAGACACACAAACACAAGCAAACTGATACACAATTGTATTTCAAGCCCCAGCACCATCTACTGGCTGCTTTGCCAGAAAATAAAAACACAACAGCAGCTGATCTGGTTTGAAGGGGGAGGGACAAAGATTCAGAGGAGCTGAGTGGTAATAATGAAGGCGGAGTGGTGAATTCCCCATGGGAATCAGGCTGGGCATGATGAGAACTGTAGTCCCATACATCTGGATGCTGCCCACCAAGCCAGGAAAACCGGATGTGGAAGATGACCTTGCAGTCATGGGGTTGCTTTTTTTTCCAACCCATGAATGGAAAGTCTTGTTTTCCACCACCAGGTCCACTGCACAGCCTGTTCTACTTTCTGAGTGTACGTATGTGTGAGTGTGTCTGCACAGCTGACCTAAGGTTATCGCTCTGAAGGCTATTCAGGCGTGATGACTGGGTCATGCGCATGAGGGTGGCTGCTATCTTTCCGTCTCTGGAAGGACAGAAAGGAACAAACAAAGAACTGCCCTTGCTGGAACAATTAACAACGCAAACGGTTACTTGTTAAAGTGATCCCACAGCTAGGGAGGAGAAGGAAAAAAAATAATAATGTTCCTTTAAAAGTTAATGGAGCACCCCTTGTTTGCCCAGCTGAGTATCTGACTTTGCTTCTCCAGGCTTGCTACATATTTTTTTCAAACAACGTGATTTGCAAGGTTGAACTTAAAAGCCTGCTTCCTGGTGCCAAAATTCAACAGGAATTCTTCTCCGTTGGGTCCTCCCAACAGCCCACAGCCCTTGCTATGAGTTTTAGATTAGGCCAGCGTTTCCCAACCTTAGGAACTTGAAGATGCGTGGACTTCAACTCCCAGAATTCCCCAGCCAGCATAGCTGGCTGGGGAATTCTGGGAGTTGAAGTCCACGCATCTTCAAGTTCCTAAGGTTGGGAAACGCTGGATTAGGCGTCAGAGAATAAGGTGATAAACCGTAGCTCCTAACTGTCCTGGTCAACACAGCCAGCAAGGCTGGGAGCAGAGATAAAGCTACTCTACCCCAGCTGAAAACAGAAAGATGCCAGACTGATGTGGTGCCGGTGAGCCTGAGAACAATCTGTAAGGTTAGCCTGATTCTCGTGTTACAGATAGGCAAGGACAGCGGGGGGAGAAGAAAGTGGAAAAGATAAATAGCTGTGCCTTGACTCTTCAACTTATCATTTTCCCAAATGTGATTCTGCCCCCTTATATGGTCAAGTGTCCATTTGAAACAGGAAGGCAGGCAGGCGGCAGGCAGATTCCACACTGCTGTTTTGCCTGGCGGTATAGTTCCCTGTCTTGGAAAGCTGACATCTAAGTAACATCTTCTCTGATGGGTTGTTCTGCTTGTGAGATGTGTCACACCCTTTCTAGAGGTGTCGCAACTTGGGATGATAACCGGTTCTCCGCACAGCTTTCCCTATAGTGCTGCTGGTAGGTATATTGGCACCTAGTTTCCCCAATAGCTGTGGGATTTGAATCCCAGCCTATCCACGCCTCTAGATCCAACCTGGGTTGCTTTTAAGACTTGTGGACTTCAACTCCCAGAATCCCCCGGCTACCATAGATCTACTAAGATATTTTTTTCCCCCACAGTCCCGAGAGTTCACCCAGGTCCATATGAATCACCACCCCGAAGTGCCAGAGGGTTGGTGGGTGGAAGATGCTTCGATTCCCAGTACATGAAGCACCGCTTGTGCTGGAGGCTGACTTCTGCCTCAGTTGCCCTCCTCGACTTATTTGTCTACCCCGTTCCAGAGATGGTCAGGGAGAAGAGGCCTCAGTCTGGAGAAGACAGGCTCAATCTGGATAGGAGAGGCGTAAAACACGAGGGACTATTTTCAATATGTCCTGGATTCCGTGTTTGGCTTTGACGGGCAGGCGTGGGGTAGCCTGTTCTGGGAGAGGAACAAACGCGTCGTGCGTGCCCCTCTCTCGCAAAGCCCTCCTGCTGAGTCGGGAGAGTCATCTTTCCCTTATCTGAACTCGGAAGAGCCGAAGTTGAATTCCTTCTCTCCCCAAAGGACGGAAAAGCTCAGCCCTCCAGAGAATGGGGCATGTTATCCACCACCTGCCCTGCAGAAAATTTCAGCACCCAGGCAAGTTGAGAAGACTGGAGAAGCGGTTTTAAACCGACCCATGGCACGGTTTAATGGAATGAGCTCTCCTTGGAACGAGCTGTCCTTGCCACTCAAAGGACAGTGTTTTCAGAGCATGCACAAAGTGTAGACAAAGGCAGTCCAATCCTTCCTCTGACCCAATTACACAAACGATACAGGTAGTCCTGGACTTACGAGCAAAGCTGGGACCAGAATTTCTGTTGCTAAACGAGGTAGTGGTTAAGTAAGTAATTTGGACCCGATATTGCCTTTTTTTTTGGTTGTAAAGCAAAACACTGCAATTGTTAAGGGAATCATGCGGTCGTTGAGCGAATCTGACTTCCCCCCTTCGTTTTGCTTGCTGGAAGCCAGCTGAGGAGGTTGCCAACGGCGATCACATGACGCCAGGAAACGGCCATAAATGCAAGCCGGCTGCCAAACTTCCCAATTTTGCCCACGTGATTCTGGGGGTGCTGCGGCAGCTCTAAGCGCTTGGACCAGTTTTCAGGGCTTGGACCAGTTTTCAGGGCTGTTGTAACTTTGAATGGTTGCTAAACGAATGGTTGTAAATTGAGGACCCCCTATATTTATGATTATTTGCTGAGCTTTCTCCAAGAGGATAAAAAGGCTCAAGATATCCGAAGGCCAGTTTTGTGAGATACGAGGATGCTTTCTCTCCTCCCCACAACGAGGCAGTCTCTGCTGCTCAACCAGGACCAAAATACACGGTGTCTCTAAGCATACAGGTTGTCCTAGACTTACGACCGCAACTGAGCCCAAAATTTCTATCGCCAGGCGAGACATTTGTTACGTGAATTTTGCCCCGTTTTATGACCTTTCTTGCCACCGTCGTAAAGCGAATCACTGCGGTTGTTAAGGTAGCAACACGGTGGCTAAGTGGCTTCCCCCATTGACCTGGCTTGTCAGAAGGTCAAGCGACCGTCATAAATATGAGCCAGTTGACAAGCGTTCAAATTTTGATCCCATGACTTTGGGATTGCTGCACAGGTCATAAGTGTGAAAAACGGTCGTAAGTCACTTTTTTCAATGCCATTAACTTTGAACCATCACTAAATGAACTGTTGTAAGTCGAGGACCACCTTTACCAAAAAGGAACCATTATCCCATGACTCTGAATCGGCTCAGGCCTATCTCTCGAGGAACATGGTTTCCTCCAGACCAGGGGTTGGTCACCTTGGCTCTTTTATGACTCGTGGACTTCAACTCCCAGAATTCCTGTGCCAGCATGGCTCAGCTTGGAAACCTCTCTCTTTCCCCTCAGCATGACTGGCTCAGGAATTCTGGGAGTTGAAGTCCACGAGTCATAAAAGAGCCAAGGTGGCCTACCCCTACTCCAGACCAATCCTGGAGGACTTGCCCGGCTGTTAAAAACTAATGGCAGAGATGCCTCCCTCCCCTTTCTCGTCTCTCCCTCTGCTTCTGTTCTGGCCACCGGCCGAGAGAGGAAATTTTGGCTCAAGTCAGGCCCTTGGCAGCCCCAGCCCGCTTCAGACATTCCTGGGTGAAGGCAAACAAGGGCAAAGGAGGCGGCTGGACACTTGGAAAACTTTTGCTTTGGGCCGGCTCTGGACCGCTCTTCCCTAGAAATGAGGCCAGCAAGGAGCCCTCAAGAGATCCAACCTTATAAGGAGGAGGAGGAGGAGGAGGAGGAGGAGGCGTTGGTGGTGTCTGGGGCAGGGGCAGGGAATGGACTCCTGGCCAGCCGCCCACATTCCTCACCTCATAACTCATTACCCAGAGAAAAGCCATCTTAAATCAGCCAGAGGGTGGGAAGATGTGTGTGTGTGTGTGTGTGTGTGTGTGTGTGTGTGTGTGTGTGTGTGTAAGTGTAACGTAAGAGAAACTCCTTCTTGAAAACAAGCAGCAGGAGGAAGAGGGCCAACCCTGGAAGCTGTTCTTGGAGAGATTTAATCCGAAGCACGGTTGGGTGGGCAACCTCGGCTCTTTTATGACTCGTGGACTTCAACTCCCAGAATTCCTGAGCCAGCTATGCTAAGGGTTGCCCAGCGCTTGGAGAGGCAGGAGGAGATGGTAAGAGGTTCCAATAAAGAAGAAAAAGAGGAAAATAGTGACTCAGAGGTGCCAAGAGAAGATATACGAGAGAAGGTTTGGTGTAGTGGTTAAGAGGTTGGCCTAGAAACAAAGAAGCCCTGGGTTCGAGTGCCACCTTAGGCGTGAAAAGTCAGACGGGTGACTTTGGGCCGATCACCGGGAGACGGTGAGTTTTAGTCCTGCCTGAGGTATGAAAGCTGACTAACTTTGTGCCAGGCACTCTCTCTCAGGGCAAATCCTCACCTCACAGGGTTGTTGTGGGGAAAACAGGAGGGGAAGGAGTTATTAATATGTTCACCACTTTGAGTTACTTGTATGCCGTTTTTTTGAGAGTGGCTGCGCTCTTAACCTCTCTCCTTTTCTTTGGAAACTGCAACTCCCAGAATCCATCTGCTGCTATTCTGGCAAGGCATTCTGGGAGGATAGTCCTCACACATGGGGAAGGGCAGGCTGGTTGGTCCCAAGCAACCTAGCTGGGAGCTAAAAGCAGCAGCACCGACAATTTCAAAGGCAGATTACTTCTGACCGTGGACATCTCATGTGTTGGATTGGAAGATCTGTCGCGTTTCGAATTCTGTTCTCATACTGTAGGAAAACAGCTGCACTTCACACTTGGGTCTTCAGGAATGTATTCATCTCTCTTCAAACAGAGCAGCTGAAATCTCTTTGCTATCAGGAGATCTACTTTGGACCAGGGATGCCCAACTTTGGCAACTGTGGACTTCAATTCCCAGAATTCTCCAGCCACCATGGTTGGTTGGGGAATTCTGGGAGTTGAAGTCCATTTATTAACCTAACCCAGGGGTAGGCAACCTTGGCTCTTTTATGACTTGTGGACTTCAACTCCCAGAATTCCTGAGCCAGCATGGCTCAGCATGGCAACTTCTCCCTCCCCCCCCTTCAGCATGGCTGGCTCAGGAATTCTGGGAGTTGAGGTCCACGAGTCATAAAAGAGCCGAGGTTGCCTAGCCCTGACCTAACCACAGTTGGCTGGGTTTATACAATAGCCAAATCCCAAATTGCAATTTTATAAACCCCGATGCTGGATTCAGACATGTCACCGCCCTCCAAAAGCAAATCACATGATAAATTAGCACATTGTGCGAACACAAGACATTTCCTTCTAGCATTTTCTGCCCCAAAGGTTTGCATAACTCCCACTCTGTGAGAAGGGCAGTTCAATACTCTTTTCCTAAAAAGAGGAAAAAAAGGCAAAGACCCAACGAGATATGGCTTAAACTACAATATCTACCATGCCAAGCAATACAAGGCATTTTACCAAGCTGTCAGAAGCAGATTATTGAGGGTTTTTTGGGGGGAGTTAGGGATGGGGGGAAACGGAGGGGCCTCAGGATGGTGCACGGTGGAACAAAGAAGCAGGCCGGAAGCAGAACATCGAAAGATGGTCTGTTGTTGGTTATTCCTGTCATGTTTTAATTAGGATCAGCTCTGGTTCTGTTCTGCGCACGGGAACATCTGACCTTTCCAAAGGAAGAGACGGGTGGAGGGGGGAGAAAGAGGGAGGGAAACAGGAGACAAGAGCTTCTAATAATCTGCTAGTTGCTTTTAATAAACTCAAAGACAAGAAAAGCTTTTTTTTTTAAAAAAAAAGACCCCCTAGGGTCTATTTTTTGATCTCTTGCAAGAGAGAGAGAGAGTGAGTGAGAGCACCCACAAAAAAAGAGGCGGCGGTACAAGGCAGGATTGGAGAGGATCAATGCGGCATCCTAGGTGGCAGGACCAAAAATAACGGCATTCTCACACCCCGGCTGACGTGAGCACAACCCACTGAGCCGGCGTCAGAGCAGAATTGGTGACATTTGAGGCGCCCGGGGGGGGGGGGAGATAGGGGGAGAAGGAAGAGAGAAGAGAAATCAAAAGGCCAATTTGGGTTACAGGAAGGGGAGCCAGGAGCAGGCAGGAGACAGCTGACGCAGACTTTTCTTCCGAAAATGGACGCTGTAATGGATTTTGTCTGCGACGGTCTCTGGGACAGCAACTTCCTCTGGGCTGATTTCAAATATTCAAATATATATATTTTTTAAAAAAACCAAACCAAAACAAACTGCTCTTTCGAGATGATTTGCAATATATCTGGGAAATTGGCATTGGGCTGTGAAAAAAAACCCCAAACCCAAACAGTGGAAGATGGCAAAGCAGAATCGCATTACATCACTCGCTGGATGTTTGACAATCTTAACTCATTTCTAAGCCAGGGTTTAACCCTGGTTACTCAAGTTACACAAAACTGATTTAGGCACATAAACCTACCGGTAAGAGTCAGTTTGGTGTATGGTTAAGGCAACAGGCTAGAGAGCAGGAGAGCACGAGTTCTAGTCCTGACCTAAGGCATGAAATCCGACTGGTTGATTTGGGACCAATCACCAGGAGAATGTGAGTTCTATTCCCACCTTAGGCGTGAACACCATCCAGGTGACTTTGGGCTAATCAGCAGGGGGCTGAGTTCTAGTCCTGCCTTAGGCATGAAAACCATCCAGGCAACTTTGGGACCAATCCTTCTCATTCAGCCTGCCCCGCCGGGTTGTTGTTGTGGGGAAAACAGGAGGAGGAAGCTGTGTTGGATATGTTTGCCGCCTTGCGTTATTTGCAAAAATAATAAAAAGGCAGGATATAAATGAATAAATGATCCCTGCAAAGTCAAAATCAGAACCACATTTATACACCAAAGACGTTTTCCACTTTGCTAATGATATTCCCAGATACGGTTGATAAACCCTTCGGCTGAAAACCCCCCGGAGACAAGTGACCTCCCCTTACCAAAAACCTTTTCCTCTGGTGTCGTCCACTACAGTGTCAGGTGTTTTGTTTTTTTAAAAAATATGTTTATTTATTTCTATCCCACTTTTTATTATTTTTACAAATAACGCATGGCGGCCGAACATGTCCTACATACCTTCCGCCTAACTCGGTGCCTGAAAAAAAAAAAAGTACCATAGCTTGTGAGAAACCCTCCTCTTCCTCCTCCGATCTGGGAGACCTCCCAATGAATTCGTTCCTTTAAAAAGTAAACATATAAAAGTGTCCGGGATTTTTTTGCAAGAACAAATCTTGCCATATTTGGGTTCTTTGTCCCCACCCCACCCCCCCGACTATGTTCTCAAAAAAGCTACCAATGACACTCATGGGGGAAATGCAACTAATTTTACAGCCGCCCTCTCTAGCTCCATCCAATGTTTTCTACTATCTCCACCTCCTGGGCCTTTCTTTGGGACCTGTGGGTGCCCTTCCAGAACACGACTCTGCATTTCCCCCCCCCCCCTCAGAATTTTCTTTTCTAAGAAAACTGGGGCTAGAGGCATTCTTGGAAATAAAGATCATGCCAGGAATGGCTGTTACGTAGCACGCTGGCAGCACACGTTTTTAAAATTAAAAGGAGTGTCTTTAAACGTAAGATCTCAAGATACTGCAGGGAGCGAGGTAGGCTTCAAGGGAAGTCCTTTCATGGCCCTCTTTTAAGAAGCAACTTTTTAAAGAAGGGCTACCTTGGTGAAATAACGTTTGGGAATGTGGGTTGTACATTTCTTTTTGTTTTGTTTTTTTATAAGAAAGCGAATGCTTAATGTGATTTTTGTCCAACGGGCTTGACGTATTTAATCAAAAGGTATCCCAGGTGGAATGAGAGAATTTGGAGAGAGTCCAACTCTGAGCTTTAACGCTAAACTTTCATGTTTACGTTACACCTTTTGCATACCTGATACATACCTATTCATCTTAAGCGTTGATACTTTTGAGTAAAAAAAAAAAAATTCCCCCGTTGAGCAACTCTTACTATCAGGAGATTATTTTCCAACGGTTAGCAAAAATGTGCTTGTTTTTCCATTTTTACCTACTCATTCTCGCCCACGCCTAAGACTGAAAAGATACCGTATTTTCCGGCGTATAAGACAACTTTTTAACCCATGAAAATCATCTCAAAAGTTGGGGGGTCGTCTTATACGCCCAGTCATCTTATACGCCGGAAAATCAGCGAGCCCGGGAAGGCACGCCCTCCCCTCTCACTGTGGAGGAAGCAGGGCAGGCTGGCGTCTGGCGGGAGCCGGCAGGGCAGTCCTGCGCACGCGCGCGCTCCCCAGCTGTTAAGGAGCACTCCTTAGCAGCTGGGGAGCGCGCGCGTGCGCAGGACTGCCCTGCCGGCTCCCGCCCGATGTTCTTCCCTCTTGAGGCAGCATCGCTCCCCGGCCAGCCTGCCCTGCTTCCTCCACAGTGAGAGGGGAGGGCGTGCCTTCCCGGGCTCGCTGATTTTCCGGCGTATAAGACGAAAAATCTTGAAAATCATCTCAAAAGTTGGGAGGTCGTCTTATACGCCCAGTCGTCTTATACGCCGGAAAATACGGTATCAGTTGTTGTCTGAAAACTTCACAAAGGAGAAGTTTTAGCTCAGGATTGAAATGAGGGGTCTTTGGTGCTCTCTGAGCTTGGCTGTTTTCTTGCAGGCGTTTCATTGCCAAACTAGCTAACAGCTTCAGCGCACTGAAAATGTTACCTAGTTTGGGCAATGAAAGGTCTGCAGGAAAACAACCAACATCAGAGAGCACCAAGGGACCTCACATGTCTGAAAACTGTTTGGAGATCTGAAGTTAGCTATTTCTTTTTTTACCCAACGAACGTACCCACCGGTCTCTGAATGGCCCCGTAAAGAGCGTCAATTTGCCCTGATCAAGAAACAAGAGACGGTTTGGATTTTAGATGCATGGTTTCGCCATGCATCCACTGTATTTTATAAAGATCCCAAGCTGATTTCAGGAGTCTGGGTTGAAAAACCAACAGGAAAGTCAAGGAATCAAATGGGGACCTTTGGCCTCACCTTCTGCTTTAATCGGCAACAGTTTATTGCCAAGCTTTATTCACATATTCTGTACAGACCAAAAAAAAAAAGAGAGGGAAGGACGAGGAGAGGTCCAGAACTTAAGGAGGCCACTTCTGAAACAACAGCGGTGGAATTTCCTGTAACAAAGAAAGAGAAGGAAGATCAGGAAATTTTACAGCCAGCTTTTTGTACGGCTCGGGTGTTGCAAGTTGACCCTGGCTATTTGCTTTCTGGGTTTGGAAAAGAAATTCGACCAAAAAACAACTTTACTGCTGCCTCAAGTCCTTCCCCTTGTCGCCCTCCCCCATGACAGGCTGAAGCTGTATAATTCCACTTCCCCATATTGACAGGCCCAGTGGTAAAACACCTGTTCTACATACAGGAGGTCCTGTGTTTCATCTCCATTAGGGCTGGGGGGAAAAACCTGTCTAAAACTTTGCAGAGCTTCTGCCAATCAAAACAAATCAGGCACAGACAAGATTTGCAACTTAGCACTGGTTTTTTGTTTTGGCAGCAAGAGTGAATTCCTACCCCCAAGATGACAATGCAATTCTTTTGGAAGTAATTCTGCTAGAAGTAATGTGGTTTGGTTGAGGGACTCCGCAGAGAATCATTCCCAGCCACGCTCTCTCATAGCTGCAACCTTCCCAAACATCAAAGAGGAGCAGACGGATCTTTATCCAATAGAAAGGAATATTTGTAGCTCAGGGCTGAACTGTGAGGTCCTTGGTGCTCTTCTGAGCTTGGCTGTTTTCTTGCAGACGTTCTGCTACCCAGCTGGTAACATCAGCAGTTAACTTGCACACACGTATGAACGTTTGCACGCAGTTTGGCCTCTCAATTTTTACAAGCAGTTGTCCTTACTAAGGGACAGTTTTGCACTTCTTCCTTCACAGGGACATCATGCCTCAATGTAGAAGCCTGCGCTACAAATACAAGTAGCCCTCAACCTATGACCATAACCGAGTCCACAATTTCCAACGGAGGTCGTGCTGGTCGTAAAGTGGGTCGCCAAGTTACCCTGACCAATTTTATGACCTTTTTTCCCCCCTTCTTTTCCTGGCGGTCGTTCAGAAAATGTGCCGGTCCCAAAGCAAACCCCAGAGTCATTAAGTGGACCCATTGTTTGCCATTGGGGTTTTTGTCTGGAAAATGGAAGCAAAGGTTGATTTTTCTGGCAAAAGCATTATAAATCGCAGAGGCTACAAACGTGAGAAATGCAGGTAACGCTCACGAGCACCCAAAATGTGGTCACGTGACCATCCTCTGCCGGACATCCTAACTTCAAATCCGGATTGCAAAGAAGCTTTTTTTCAGGGTCCATCATAACTTTGAACAGTTGCTAATGATTGGTCGTATGTTGAGGACCACCTGTACTAAAATCAAAGGACATGAGTAAGTTCTTACCATAAGGATGGCCTGCTTGCCTCTTTTGCAGGCCTCAATGCAGGTTTTGTTATCCTGCTGCGCCACCTAGTGGCAGACAGATGCCGAGCAACACTCCCAACGATTTAGCACTCCGGAGATGCAGAGTTAATGCAGAGTTTGAAACTTAACATTAAGAAAACCCAGATCATGGCATCCGGCCCTCTCAATTCCTGGCAAATAGATGGGGAAGAAATGGAGGTAGTGACAGATTTTATTTTCCTGGGCTCCAAGATCACTGCAGACGGGGACTGGAGCCAAGAAATTAAAAGACGCTTGCTCCTGGGGAGGAAAGCCATGGCAAATCTAGACAGCACACTAAAAAGCAGAGACATCACCCTGCCAACAAAAGTGTGTATAGTCAAGGCCATGGTCTTCCCAGTTGCAATGTATGGGTGTGAAAGTTGGACCATAAGAAAGGCTGAGCGCCAAAGAATGGAGGCCTTTGAACTGTGGTGCTGGAGAAGACTCCTGCGAGTCCCTTGGACTGCAAGGCGATCAAACCGGCCAGTCCTAGAGGAGATCAACCCTGACTGCTCTTTAGAAGGCCAGATCCTGAAGCTAAAACTCAAATACTTTGGCCACCTAATGAGAAGGAAGGACTCACTGGAGAAGAGCCTAATGCTGGGAAAGGTTGAGGGCAAGAGAAGAAGGGGACGACAGAGAATGAGGTGGCTGGATGGAGTCACTGAAGCAGGAGGCGTGAGCCTAAATGGACTCCAGAAGATGGTAGAGGACAGGAAGGCCTGGAGGAACATTGTCCATGGGGCCGCGATGGGTCGGACACGACTTCGCAACTAACAACAACGACACAGATGCAGAGTGAACAGAGTGGATCCGAGTGGAGGCAGATTATCTGGCGTGGCTTGTCAGGAAACGCAATAACTCAGAGGAAATGCAATTATTCCTTTGCTCACAATTATCCATTTGCTCACAAATGCTCAATTATCCTTTAAACACCTCCTCATACGTCAAGGACTACCTGTATTGCCTGACCCCAAAAAAACCCCTACGCTCCTCGACTATAGATCCTCCAGTGCCAGCTGGAGACGGAAGCAGAAGCCCAACGGCAATTACTTACCTGCTCACTCCAAAGCTTTCACGATTGCTTCGTTGGCTTCCACGTTGATCTGTGCTTCTGCTTTTGCTACCTCATCAGTGGCCGATGCAAGTGCCGACAAGGCTTTGTCCAAGTTTGACTTGGCTGTCTGTGTACAGGAAAAAATATCAGTCCTTAACACCAAGGAAGCAACATCAGTAGTTATGGGACCTTTTAGGAAAAAGAGAAATAGGTGTGGACCAAAAGGCACCAGCTGTACAGGGAAATCTTCCTCGGCCTCAGGAATTTTTAAGATGCAGGGACCTCAATTCCCAGAACTGTCAACCAGCAGGTTTGCATTAATGAGGAGGGTGTCCCGTTTATGTCTTTCCATCTATAGAGTCTTTTATACTCAGGAAATTAGTACTTGAGAGATCCTTGTTGCTTTCTGAGCATGGTTGTTTTCTTGCAGACATTTCATTACCCAACTACCGTGTTTCCCCCGAAATTAAGAGCCAGCCTGATAGTAAGCCCTAGCTTGATTTTGAGGGGTGGGTCTAATATAAACCCTACCCCAAAACTAAGCCCTAGTTTGGAGGCGAGGCGCACTCCTAAAAATCAAGCTAGGGCGAGAGTAGGGGGGGTGAAGCTGCCCCACGTGCCCCACACCCGCTTACCTTACCGGCAGGACCACCACAACCAGGCCTCCCGCATCCCAACACCTGTCGTACCGCTGCTTGACGTCTTCTGCGGCCGCTTGCTGCCACTTGTGGCAGGATGCCATGTGGCGCATTGCACCGTAGCCACTGCTCAAGGCAGGACACTGCATGGTGCTTCGGGTTGTTTCTGCTGCTCGTGCAGCCTGTGGGCCGCTTCTGTTGCTCACACAGCGCTTTGGTTTATTTCTGCTCGCGCAGCGCTTTGGGTTGTTTCTGCTGCTCGCGCAGCGCTTTGGGCTGCTTCTGCTGCTTGTGCAGCGCTTCGGGCTGCTTCCGCTGCTCACACCAAAACGCCACGTGACGCTTCGGGCCGTTTCTGCAGCAAGCAGCAGCAACGGCGCAATGTGCCACATGGCATCTGGAAGCTAGTGGCAGCAAGCGGCCGCAGATGTCAAGCAGCAGCACGACAGGTGTTGGGGTGTGGGAGGCCTGGCTGTGGTGGTCCTAAGGTAAGACCCCCCCCAAAATAAGACCTGGTGCCTCTTTTGGAGGCAAAAAAAATATAAGACCTGGTCTTATTTTCAGGGAAACATGGTAGTTAACATCCTCAGTGCTAGTAAGGAATGGGATGTGCTCTCAGTTTAAACCCCACTCCTTACTAGCACTGAGGATGTCACCTAGTTTGGGTAATGAAATGTCTGCAAGAAAACAACCAAGCTCAGAGAGCACCAAACTTGACTGCAAAGATTAGAACTTCTTAAATCAAAGCATAAGGGACTCAGTGGCTGAGTGGGTTAGGACGCTGAGCTTGTCGATCTGAAGGTTGGCAGTTTGGCGGGTCGAATCCCGAGTGCCGCGTAACAAAGTGAGCACCTGTTACTCATCCCAGCTTCTGCCAACCTAGCAGTTCGAAAGCACATAAAAAATGCAAGTAGAAAAATAGGGACCACTGCGGTGGGAAGGTAACAGCGTTCCGTGCGCCTTTGGCATCTAGTCATGCCGGCCACATGACCACGGAGACGTCCTCGGACAAGCGCTGGCTCTTCGGCTTTGAAACGGAGATGAGCACCGGCCCCTAGAGTCAGAAACGACTAGCACGCATGTGCGGGGGAACCTTTACCTTTTTAATCAAAGCATTTTTTGCTTTAAATACAGACTGAAATGGTAACTGGGCTGCAGAAGAATTGTTTTTTTTTTAAAGAGACCGAACTGCAGTGCTGCTGAGTCAGCATGGTGGAGAGAAACCCCTCCTAATTTGGCAGCTGAGCTGGGATTGTCTGGAGAGGGAGATAGAGGGAAGAAGAAATGAAAATTTTATTTTTTTATTTATTTTATTGCATTTATATACCGCCCTTTCCCTGAGGACTCAGGGCGGTTTACAGGGAGTTAAAAATCAACCATACAAAAGTTAAAACCCAAATACTAACCGCTGCATCGAGCTGATCCAACAAAGCCACTTCTTCAGCTAACAGCTGGACAGAGGAGTCAGCATTCACAGTGAGAGAACCGCTGCTCACTACACAATTGCAAAGAAAGGGTACAATCGGTCAGTGACGAGGGCTCCCATGAGTAGAATTCCCTCCCTACAAAGATTTGCTTATGTCGTTCCTTTTCTAGATGGCTAGTGATGGATGTTCTCTGGGTGACGCCTGACTAATGAAATGCTACAATCAATGAGGGCGGGAGGAAAAGGTTAGCAAATGCAGACTATTAACAAAGCCAAAGCAAAACCACCACTAAAATAGAGCAATCAGAAATACACTCTTTAAAATATCCAGAGGAAAAGGAAAATTTCTTCCGGATCCTTAAGGTGCACCCTCAGGTTTTCCCATATATCCTTCTATAATCAGGGGTTTTCAAACTTGGCCCTTTTATGACTTGTGGACTTCAGTTCCCAGAATTCCTCAGCCAGCGTGCCTGGCTGAGGAATTCTGGGAGTTGAAGTCCACAAGTCGTAAAAGGGCCAGGTTTGAAGACTCCTCTTCTCCACAAAAACTCATTGTGTGGGGGGGGGGGAGAGAAACCCTGTTCATTTCTCCAAAGAAAAAGAGCTTGCTTTTTCCTAGAAACAAGGCTGCTTCCCACCCCCCACCACCCAAATTGTTCAAATTTCAATGGAGAAACGATGAAGAATCCCGGGAGCTGAAATCTAACGTGCCTGGATAAAGTTAACCAGCAAACTGAAAAGCTAAATATAACTAGAGTGGATTAGGCTGTTAAAAAAAAGGCTTCCTCTTTTAACTGAGGCAAAGTACAAGTAGTCCTCAACTTACGATCACAACTGAGCTCAACAATGCTGTTGCTAAGCAAGACACTTGAATTTTTGCCCCATTTTACGACCCTTCTTGCCACGTTTACTAAGTGAATCATTGCAGCTGTGAAGTTAGTAACACGGTTGTTAAGTGAATCTGGCTTCCATCATTGACTTTGCTTGTCAGAAGGTCGCAACAGGTGATCACATGACCCCGGAAAAACAGCAACCGTCATAAATATGAACCAGTTGCCAAGTGCCTGAATTTTGACCAAGGGTCACAAGTATGAAAAAGAATCCTAAGTCACTTTTTTTCAACGCTGCTGTAACTTCAAATGGCCACTAAACAAAAGGTTGTAAGTCAAGGCCTAGTAGCTTGTTGCCAAGTCAGATATTTTGCGTTACTCCCATCACCTCTATTTCTCCAGCTGAGGGGGAAAAGTGAGCCTGGCGACTTTTAATTCTTTCTGTCCATATACAAGTACGCAGAACATAGAATTATAAGTCTGGAAGAGACCTCGGAGGAGTTGTTGAAGCCCACAAGCCTTGAAAGTTGCCAGGTTTGAAGACCCTTGGCTTATACCATCCCAATCAAATGGTTGTCCAGTCTATTCTCCAATGATGGAGCGCCCACAACCTCAGCATCAATTATTCTGTCACAAAATTTCTTCTTACTTCTAGGATGGATCTCCCTTTAATAAACTTCCACCCATTACTTCTTGTCCTGCCTTCTGGTACTTCAGAGAATTAATCAGTTCCTTTTTCTCTGAGAGAACCCCCTCAAGTACTGGACGACAGTTATCATGTCTCCCTTAATTCTTCTCTTAGATAGACTAGACATACCTAGCTCCCTTAGCCATTCAACATGTGGTGTAGTTGGTTCACATGGTGTGGTAGGATGGAGGGCTTGTTGTCACTGTGTGTTGGGGGGGAGAGAGCACGGGGGAGGCTCAGCTAATCAAAATGTACACATGTTGTACTTTGAGAATAAAGGTTTATTTATTTAGCCTCCAGAACGCTGATCATCTTTTTTGCTCTTCCATGCACACTTTCTAGGGTCTCAGCAACATAGTGACCAGAATTAGATGCTTTATTATTCCAAGTGTGGCTTCACTAGCGCAATATCAAGAGACATTATTTGTCATGACCTTGATGCTATATTATTGCGATGGATCTTTGAAAGTTAGCAACCAGCCAACATTTGGAAGAAAGAATTTGGGAAGGTGAGCGAGTCCTTTCTCTTTAGCTCTGAGCCACAGTTTTGCAAAATATGGCGAGAACGTTTTAATTCAAGGGAAAGCTGGAGCTCAGCAACACTTCAGCAGTAGCTAATTAACATAAATTATTGACAGTTCCCAAGCCCAGTTTGCAGAGCCTCACTCAAGGGAAAGATGCCCTCCGCTAAGATAATTTCCTGTTCTTTCACCAGCCACCATTTTCAAACGCACCAAAGTACTTTTTGGAGGAGCCATCCTCATCAAAGACGGTCACAACGCCAGGTCTCAGGACTTGCAGAGTGGGAACGTGAGCAGCCAAGATGCCAAAGGATCCACTTAAGGTGGGAACATCCACCTGTTTCACAACAGCAGCATTGTAGAAAACCTGCAGGGGAAAAAAATGGGAAAGAAAATACAGGCAGTCCTTGACTTATAACAGTGCATATAGTGACCTTTCAAAGTTACAATGGCACTGAAAAAAGTTACTTATGATCATTTTTTCACACTTACAACCATCGCAACATCCCCAGGATCAGGTGATCAAAATTCAGGGGCTTGGGAACTGACTCACATTTATGTCCGTTGTAGTGTCCCAGGGTCATGTTCACCTTTTGTGACCTTCTGACAAGCAAAGTCGATAGGAAAACCAGATCCACTTAACAACTGTGTTACTAATTTAACAATTGCCGTGATTCACTTAAAAGTGGCAAGGAAGTTTGTAAAATGGAGCAAAATTCACTTAACAAAAATTTTGGGCTCAGTTGTGGCCATAAGTCGAGGACTACCTGTAAAGGTGTATTTTCCAACGAACCAGAAAAGGAGAGAAGGCACTGCAGCAGGATTTTTTTTAAAAAAAATAGAAAGCAAGAGAGATTCATATGAAGCAGGGGTCTTCAAACTTGGCCCTTTTATGACTTGTGGACTTCAACTCCCAGAATTCCTCAGCCAGCCAAGTCATAAAAGGGCCAAGTTTGAAGACCCCTGATATGAAGGATACTTACATACTGCCCAGAGTTGCTGACAATCAAGCGGTATTTAAAAATAATAATTTATCTGGGTGCAGAACCCACGGCCTCCAAAAATTTGAAACGATAGCCTTCAGTTCCAATCCAGAAAGCCCAATACAGATAATCCTCGACTTATGACCACAATTGGGACCAGACTTTCAAGGTGGTTGTTAAGTGAGTCCTGCCCAGTTTTAAAGCCTTTTTCCATTTTCATTAAGTGAAGCATGTAGTTGTTGTTAAGCGAATCTCCAGCCTCCTCCTCCGCCTACGTTACCTGCTTGCGTCTCGATCTGGTTAACTAGGAGCTGCCCTTCCCCATCGGGCACGTTCACATAACGGGTAAACCCGGGTTAACAAAACACACGAGTCCAAACCCAGAATACGCGACCCAGCAGGCCCACATGCCCGCCTCAGTTCGGTTGCCATGACAATACCTGAGAGGGCGAGGCGAAGGTGAAGGCCAGCTGTGCAGGGCCCGTCGCAGCTGCTGCCGCTTCAGCATAATAACGGGACGGGGATCGGGACCCCAAAACCAAAGCGCGGGCGAGAAAACGACCGACGGGGAACATGGCGAAGCCAAGGGCAGAGAGGAGAAGGAGCAGCGAGGTTGACCGGCAACCAGGCCTGGCCTACAAGTCCCAGCAGGCTCCGCGAGGGAAAGAGGGTTTGCAGGGAAGCAGGGTGATGGTTTTTTTTTTTGTCTGTGTGCTTGCACATGAACGTAGATTTTCCCAAGAAGCACCGCGGCATAAACTCCACCCACTTCGAGGCGAACTGCATTTCCCAGCAATTCATACCGCCAGCGGCCTGATACGTCGCCTCTGATAAGGCCCCTCCCCTTTCCTGTAGCGCTCTGGGAAATTGACCAATAGCGATTAAGCCTCTCTCATGCGGTGCTGGGTGGGAACTGTAGTCCCGATTTTTACGAGACGCTTCGATATTCACTTAATCTCTTTTATTCAGTCCCGTGCAGACTTTTCTCTCCTCATTTTAGGTTTAAGATATTCAGATTCCGCTTTCGACTACCTCCACTCACGGCTCCAAGAACGAGGGAATCCCCGACAGAGATCCGGCCAGGCCTACTTTCCCCAATTGAGGTAACAACAACAACAAAAAAGAATCGGAAGTTGGTCCGACACTGCACTGCGCCCCCCGCCGACACTTCCGGTCCGGGCCGCTTTTCTTCAGGAATCGGCGTTTGCCGATCCGAATGGCGGCGTCTTGCTTCGTTTGGCCGCTGGCGCTTTGGATCGTAATAATCGCAGCGACGACGACGACCCAGTCGAATAAGACGGTGACCGTTC
>NC_139512.1:8910381-9032881 GCF_947247035.1 Vipera ursinii | reverse complement strand
TCCAGAGTAATTTATTTCATTTTTTATCACTTGAATTGCCACGATGTGGACCAATCTGTAATTTATCTTTTTCCAATACTAAAATGTTTGTATTTTAATATTAAAACTTACATACCGCCCAATTCCAAGCAACTCTTATTAGTATTTAAAGTTTCAAAGGGGGGTTTATAGCACATGAAAGTCAGCTTAGGTGATTCTGAGCTAATCACCAGGAGACTGTGAGTTCTAGTCCTTCCTTAGCCATGAAAGCCAGCTGGGTGACTTTGGGCCAGCCCCCCCTCCTCCCTCACCACCCCCCCCCTCGGGTTGTTGTCATGTGGAAAATAGGAGGAAGAAGGAGTATTAAACATGAGCAGTACCTTGAGTTGTTTATAAAAATACTAGAGGGAGGGACAGAGGAGCATGAGGATGCTCTGAATCTCTTCCTCACCTTTTCTGCTTTTCCAGAGCTGAGCAGCTGTTTCCCTTCTCCTGTCCCTTCTCAAGGCCAGAGCTAAATTAGGCTGTGCTGAAAAATCCTATTAATCCTCAGAGTAATCTGAGACTCAAAATTATGCAGTGACAGGAGAGCAATCCCAACTCAAGAGAGGCGCACTTAATTCAAGCTAAGAATCTGATCGCTTTGGATGTCATTAGATATTATTCCACATAAGTGGAATAATATACAGAATTGCAGCTGCAGCTAATTATCTGGCTTCCTGCAGTGAACAGAAGTCTCCTTTAGGCAAGGAAGCTTTCCACTAAACGGTAGCTTTTAACCAATACGATTAAACACCCGTGGTAAATTTTGGTAGAACATGGCTTTGACTAAATTGTTTGCTACTAAAACGCCTATCTAAGGTGATGAAAGGATGTTCTCAACGAACGTCGTTTGTGCTGTCTTTTAGGATGCGTGGTCTGATTGGACACATTAAAGAAAATAAAACACAACAGCACCTCAGCAATTAAGATTGCTCAGTTGAAGCACTGCAACTGTTACGCCTGTTGACATATAGGCTAAGCCACCTAACGCAGGGGTGTCCAACCTTTTTGGATTGGCGGCCCGATGGGAGGGAGAGGCAGGTGCCTTAAGTGCGCAGGCACAAACGTGAATGTGGCCACAGGTGCACCACGCAAACGGGGCTGTGAGCATGCACGTGAGGCTCTCAGTAATGGGGACGCCTTTGTGAGGTTTGGTGTAGCACCGCTGCCGCCAGGCTCATGGCGATGCTACCGCTGGGGTGAGGCTCGCACTGCAGCCCGCAGCGATGTTGCCCCCGGCGCGAGGCTCGTGCCCCCGTCCCTGTGCAAGTCTTGCGCTGCGGCCTGCAGCAATGCCACCCCGGTGTGAGGATTGCGCCACCACCCCCGTGCAAGGTTCGCGGTGCGGCCCGCAGTGATGCCATCCTGGCGTGAGGATTGTGCTGCTACCCCACACAAAGATCGTGTTGCGGCCTGGAGTGATGCCCCAGCAGGTGGTTCGCGCTGCCACCCCTGTGTGAGGACAAGGTTTGTGGAAATGCTGCCACCTGTGCGTGGTGTGGCGCTGCCACCCCACACGCAACATTCATGGCAACGCTGCCGCCCTCACAATATTAGCAGTGCTGCCACCTCCCGCACAATGCTTGCGGCAGCAGTGGCACACAGGGTGTGTGTGAGCATGCACGTATGCACTGCCCAGTTACTCACGTGGCCCGGTGGTCAAGAGGCCACGGCCCAGTAGTAGGCACGGCCCATAGGCTGGGGACCTCTGCCCTAATGGATGATTGATGTTAAGACTGGAAAGATGAGAAACGCATGGAAATGGGAAAAAAAGATTAACTAAATGCTAAAAGTTGTTTGAATATTGGCAGAGCTGGTATCTCAGTGGGAACAAAGTTGCACAGCATTCCTGAACTGAAAAATTACCCTCTTGCTGTACAGATAGCCCAGGGGCAGGCAACCTTGGCTCTTTTATGACTCTTGGACTTCAACTCCCAGAATTCCTGAGCCAGCATAAAAGAGCCAAGGTTGCCTACCCCCGAGATAGCCCTTGACTTACAATTGGTTGCTTAGCAATGGTTCAAATTTAGGGTGGACTTTTCTGGGGGCTACTTACGAGCTGGATTTCAAGTCCCAGCCCCTCCTATAGTCACGTGGCTGACCGTGGGAAAACTTGGCAGCTGTGTCACATGGCTCTTTTGCAGCATCCATTGATCATGTGTCCACGTTTTATGACGGCTTTGCTGAAAACTGCCAATACCAAACCTCTATTTTGCTTAATGACTACAGCACCCACTTTATGACTGGCATTTGCTTAACGGCTATTGCAAAAAAAGGTCAAGCTGGGTCAGTCATCCGTCCGACCTGTTTTGGGACTGTCACAAGTTACGGCCATGATGGGCAGGTTCCATTTATGGTCATAAGTCCACGACTACCTATATAGCGTCTACTCACTGAATTAATCTTAAGAGCAGGGATCTTCAAACTTGGCCTTTTTATGACTTCTGGACTTCAACTCCCAGAATTCCTCAGCCAGGCGAGGAATTCTGGGAGCTGAAGTCCACGAGTCATAAAAGGGCCAAGTTTGAAGACCCCTTGTCTTAGAGGAACAAAAAAAGATCTTTGAAGCAGATCCTGATGTTTAAGTAAGGACACCTGAGTTGCAATGGTCTTTCAAATAATCTGATCCTAATTTTTTTTAAAAATCGGTTGAAAGGTTTAAGTGCAAATTTCTGAGCAGTCACAAGTGGCTGTTTTGTTTGGAGGCACAATTGTCTCCTGACAATCTGCACATTTCAAAAATACAATCTAAAGCAGACAAGCCGTCAAACTTGTGACGTCGCGCAATGTATCAGGACAGTTTTGCCATTGCCAGTAATTGGTGTGATGCGTCTGGCTGGGCCGGCAGTTCGACACCCCTGATCTAAAGCAAGGGTCTTCAAACTTGGCCCTTTGATGACTTGTGGACTTCAGCTCCCAGAATTCCTCAGCCAGGCATGCCTGGCTTTGGAATTCTGGGAGTTCAAGCCCACAAGTCATCAAAGGGCCAAGTTTGAAGACCCCCTGATCTAAAGGTACAAACCAATCCACTCTTAACAACTGCAAGTAGGACTTTGACTTGTAAAGTTGCACACAGCTTGATGTCAGCTGAGCACATTTAGTCCAGCTGGCGCTAAAACTGCGCTTACCTTAAAAGGCAGCCTGTTAGTGAATTGAGTGCAGTAGTTGAGTCTAATGCTATTCCTTTGTTTCCTAGGTGATACTAGGCCTTGTGGTTTTTTCCAGCTTGACCAGAGAAGACGCAGATTCACCAATGGAAGAAACGTCAACCTCTGTCACTTAAAATAATAATAATAATAATAAGCCTGAAGTTTCTTGCGATGTGAAAACCTAGCAGCAGCGTGAAACTTTCTCTTCCCTTCCCTTGAACAGGAGAACTGTCGTGCAGCCTCCACAGTGAACGTATCTGCCTGGAGTTGCAGAATTGCAGAAAAAATTTTTTTACAAGGGTTTCCCGGGGTGGGTTTTTTTCCTACCTTGCTAACCAATTTGGGACGAGCGGCTAAGATGCAAAGCTGCCAATTGGCAGTTTGGAGCGGGTGCCGGCTGCTGTCGCTTCAGCTGGGATCTTTCTTATAAAAGGAAGTTGGACCTTCTTTTAAGAGTTTGGAAGATTCACGCGTGCACTTTGTGGCATATGGCCGCCCTGAGGAAAAGCTTGCGGCTCCAGGTGAGGTGTGGCGCATCGGAGGACACCAGAGCAAGGTCAAGTCATTCACCAGCTTCTGCGTTGAGGAACTGCAGGCTGCCCACCTCGTTCGGCCTCTGCCTGGATCTCCTACTTTCCTTTGGTTGTGTCACTGAGGGGGGGGAAGTTACTGTCTGCTTTTGAATCTGGTTGTTTGTGAAGCAATATCATTCTACAAATTGCTGGAGCAAGAAACATATGCAAGCAGTTAAGTTACTCTGATGATTACAAACGCGGTGCTGGCACCTGGTTAATTTTTGCAAAAGAAATTTGTTTTCCTTTACGGCTGATTCCATTTCAGTGACCCTGTTCAGGGCTCAACTTGATCCACGCTGGCCATCCCTTCTTCTCCCAGGGAGAAGTAACACAAAACCACAATAGATTGCTTAACGATTGGAAAAAAACGTGTTTACAGTGAGGGATAGCAGAAAATGCACCATTAGCATCTTAAAAACGTAACCTTAAGGGGTGTGTGTGTGTGTGTGTGTGTGTGTGTGTGTGTGTGTGCGCGTGCACGCACGCAGGCTGGGCAAGTAGCTGCAGACAAAAATACATAAAACCTGGCCCTTCCTGGTTAGATAGGAAAGATTTCCCAAATAAATTAATCCGGGACATCTTGAACATTTAATTCATTGTAGTTCTTTCCTCTTTCACAGTGATCATATGACAAGCCAGTCAGTAATATTTCCAGTTAAATACAGAAGATTGTTTTGGAAAAGATGGTACTTGGAGAAATAAGAACTGGGTGTGTTTTTGTTCAGCCCAATAAGTGAGCAGTAATACGAATCTGTTATTGCAGCGTTTCTCAACCTTGGGAGCTTTAAGGCATGTGGGCATCAACTCCCGAGAAATCTGGGAGTTGAAGTCCACATGCCTTAAAAGTTCCCAAGGTTTACTGCATCTGGCCAGTAACAGAGATACTGCATGTCGTCAAATAAAAATCTTTCTTGGGACCCAAGAAATCAGCAGTGTTTTAATTACCGAACTGCGAGACGATCAGTCAGGCATTTTTCCTTTCGTGGTTTATTGGGACCAGCTGCTGTTCGGATGGGAGGTTTTTTTTGTTTTTTTAATGATTTTAAGACAGTAAACTTGTATTAAAACAATGCAATAAAATGTTTTCACTTTTAAAAATAAAGCAGGGTAAGAGAGCACCTCTGTGTTAAAACTGTGACGCTTGTGGCATTTTTTTTTTGTTGCTGTTGTTTCCAGAGTGAGAAAAACCCAAAATTCTTCAGTTAATGAATAATAAATACCCCTCTCCTGCTTGCTGTGTCTTCTTCAAACCTGGGATTAAAAACAATGTTTTGTGGATCTGCAAGTGAGCCGGTTGTGTTTGTTGAAATCGTGAAAAACAACCTTTACCAAAGGGTGAACTCCAGATATCTTGGGTTGCAACTCCCCCCCCTCCTCCTCGCCGCCGGTGTACAGGTCGTCCTCGACTCACAACTATTCGTTTAGTGACCATTTGAAATTACTATGGCACTGAAAAAAAGGTGCTGACCGTTTTTCAGACTTACAACAGTCGCAGCGTCTCCATAACCAGGTGATCAAAATTAAGGATGCTTGGCAACTGGCTCATATTTATGATGTGCTCAGGGGTCATCTGACCACCCTTTTACAACCTGACAAAGTCAGTGGGGGATCCACATCCACTCGACAACTGTATTCCTGACTTAACAACTGCAGTTGATTCACTTAACTGTGGCAAGAAAGGCTGTAAGTCGGAGCAAAACTCACTTAACAACTGTCTCCCTTAGCAACAGAAATATGGTCATAAGTTGAGGACTACCTCTAGGCAAATTCCTTTTCTGGGATGGCCGTAGGGCAGTGTTTCTCATCCTTGCCAACTTTTAAGTTTATGAGCAGTATTTTGAGGATCTCTACCTTGTCTCAAAAGCTATCAGGAGATGCATTTATTCCATGGTTATTCCCATCCCTTCTTTCCAACACTCTTTATGGGTCCTTGGATGCTCTTATGATTTTTAATAAAAACCGCTAGAGAGTGATGACAGCCAGGGCATCAAGATCACATGAAGTCTTAATGCCACTTGACAATGCCTTGGTTAAGGCCACACTTGGAATACTGCATCCAGTTTTGGTCACCACGATGTAAAAAAAGATGTTGAGACTCTAGAAAGAGTACAGAGAAGATCAACAAAGATGATCAGGGGAGTGGAGGCTAAATCAGATAAGGAACGATTGGTGGAATTGGGTAGGTCTAGTTTAAGGAAGAGAAGGACAAGGGGGGACAGGATAGCAGTCTTCCAATATCTCAGAGGCTGCCCCAAAGATGAGGGAGTCAAGCTATTCTCCAAAGCGCCTGAAAGCAGGACAAGAAGCAACGGATGGAAATTAATCAAAGAGAGAAGCAACCTAGAACTAAGGAGAAACTTGCTGACAGTGAGAACAATTAACCAGTGGAACAACCTGCCTCCAGAAGCTGTGAATGCTCCAACACTGGAAGTTTTTAAGAAGAGACTGGACAGCAATTTGTCTGAAATGGTATAGGGTTTCCTGCCTGAGCAGGGGGTTGGGCTAGATGACCTCCAAGGTCCCTTCCAACTTCTTCTTCTTCTTCTTCTTCTTCTTCTTCCTCCTCCTCCTCCTCCTCCTCCTCTTCCTTCTCCTTCTTCTTTTTCTTCTTCTTCTTCTTCTTCTTCTTCTTCTTCTTCTTCTTCTTCTTCTTCTTCTTCTTCTTCTTCTTCTTCTTCTTCTTCTTCTTCTTCTTCTTCTTCTTCTTCTTCTTCTTCTTCTTCTTCTTCTTCTTCTTCTTCTTCTTCTTGCTGTTATTGTTATTGTTATTAAAACCTACCGAAATGTTGTTGCTGAGAGTATGGAGGTCACAGTGCCCTGACTTAGCCTCCCTAGAGGTTGCAATTTCAACCTCTTTGTTCTTGTGAGTGACAATTTTCTATGCAGGTAGTCCTTGACTTACGACCACAATTGAGCCCAAAATTTCTGTCGCTAAGTCAGAAATTTGTTAAGTGAGTTTTTCCCCATTGCACGCCCTTTCTTGCCACACTGCAAGAAAGGGTGAAACACTGCAAGAAAGGGTGAATCACTGCAGGTGTTGAGTTAGTAACATGGTTGTTAAGTGGATCTGGCTTCCCCATCGAGCTTGCTTGCCAGAAGTTTGCAAAACCTGATCACGTGACCCTGGGACACAGCAACCGACATAAATACATGCCGGTTGCCAAGCGTCTGAATTTTGATCACAAAACCATGGGGGATGCTGCAGTGGTCATAACTCTGAAAAACGGTCACAAGTCACTTTTCTCAGTGCTATTGTAACTTCAAACGGTCACTAAACGAACTGTTGTAAGTCGAGGACCACCTGTATTTGTTGGGACAGTTTGGCCAAACGCTTCCTGCCTTTCAAAATCTTTAAAAAGTTACTCTTTTTAAAAGGAACCCTGCTGGGGCACTGCCTACAATGCAGCGTTGCAGGTGAACTCTGCCCACAGCCCAGAGTTCGTCCCTGATAGGCTCAAGGTTGACTCGTCCTTCCATCCTTGCAAAGTCGTTAAAACGAGGACACGGATTGTTGGGGGGCTATACGCAAATGAAGTTTACATTGTAAACCACTTGTGAGAGTGCTCTAGTCCAGGGGTAGACAACCTTGGCTCTTTTGTGACTCGTGGACTTCAATTCCCAGAATTCCTGAGGCCAGCCATGCTGAGGGGAAAGGGAGAGGTTTCCAAGCTGAGCCATGCTGGCTCAGGAATTCTGGGAGTTGAAGTCCAAGAGTCATAAAAGGTTGCCTACCCCTGCTCCAGAGGTCCCCAACCTTTTGGACACCAGGGACCGATTCTGTGGAGAGAGTTTTTTCCGTGGACCGGAGGGTGTGTGTTTTCGTGTGCTGCCTGCATCTCATGGATGGGGTTTTGCTTGTTTGTGCTGACCAGTTACTGTCATGCTGCGGCCCGGTACTGGTCTAGGGCCCAGGGGTTGGGGACCCCTGCTCTAAAGCAATATGGAGCTGTGTATGTCTTTCCAGTGTTATTGCTACTGCTACTCCCTCCATACTGAGATGTAGTATGTCAGAAGAAAATGCTCCGATAATTCCCTGAGCTGCTACTTTTCAGTTCTGAATGTTTTCAGGCAAATTAGTCACAGCTGCATTCATGTACCAAGCCATGGTTTCTTTCCATCATGGTTTGTCTAGTTTAATGAATCATGGTTTATTAGTTTAATAAAAAGGACTAGGGTTGTCATGATAGCTGTGTTCCAATATCTCAGGGGCTGCCCCAAAGAAGAGGGAGTCAAGCTATTCTCCAAAGCACCTGAAGGCAGGACAAGAAGCAACAGATGGAAACTAATCAAGGAGAGAAGCAACCTAGAACTAAGGAGAAACTTTCTGACAGTTAGAACAATTAACCGGTGGAACAACCTGCCTCCAGAAGCTGTGAATGCTCCAACACTGGAAGTTTTTAAGAAGAGACTGGACAGCCATTTGTCTGAAATGGTATAGGGTTTCCTGCCTGAGCATGGGGTTGGACTAGATGACCTCCAAGGTCCCTTCCAACTCTTTGCTATTCTCAGAATTCCGCAGCCTGTTTCTGGGACTTGAAGTCCTCACATCTGAAAAGCTGTCAAGGTTGAGAAATGGGGCTCTAAAGGATTTGATAAGAGCCAAAGGACGGAACTAGCTAAACTCAAGGTTTAGTTTTCCTAAAAATCAGGTTAAAAAAAACAAAAAAAAAACACAAAATCTGGTCACTTTTCATTCAGCCACGGTTTATTTCTTTCTGGCAATCTGCTCTTTTTCACCCAAATGAAATGAGCCTTTATTGTCAAAGTACAACCATGTGTACATTGAGATTAGCTGAGCCTCCCTTTGTGCTCCCACCCCACTACACACAAGTGACAACAAACCCTCCATCTTACTACACCATGTGAGCTAATTGCACAAAACACCGGCCTCCCAAGTCAATTCTGCATAAAATTCACAAAAGTTATTTCTCATTCAAAAGCCTGACAGCCCACGGATAAAAGCTGTTTTTCAGCCTGTTGGTGCGGCTGGCTATACTCCTATATCTCCTACCCGATGGTAGGAGAGTAGAGAGATACCGACCAGGGTGTGAGTCAAAAGATGGCTCTTCTAAAGATCACTCTCTTCTCCCTTTTTCCCCAGAGCTCAAAGCTATTTTCCTAGCATCAAAAAATAATATTTTTTTAACTAATTATCCTAATGAAGTCAGGGGAGACCTGGTGTTTCTCTTGCTAAAAGAATACGAAATGGGGTGGTTGTTCTTTGTTATTATTATTATTATTATTATTATTATGGCTAAAAAAGCAAATACCCCTATGCCTTTTCTTCTTTTTTGACATTGATTTGTAAAGAGATGATCCGTCTCTCATTTCTTAATTCATCACCTTCCTTTCTACCAAGTCCACATCCCAATCTGAAAAAAATCTTTTAATGAAATGGATGGGAGGGGGAGATGTGTGTGTGTGTGAGAGAGAGAGAGGGAGGGAGAAAGAGAGGAGAGGGAGGGAGGAGAGAGAGGAGAGGAAGAGAAGAGAGGGAGGGAGGGAGGGAGAGAGAGAGATCACCTGTTTTTGTTGTAGAGGATTATATTTTTGCATGCAAAAAATAAAATAAAATCAGTGCTCCAAATGGCCTTAATTAGTGTTGCAATTGGGAGAGAGTTTTTATGAGGTTAGTGGACCAAAAGTGACCAGATCTTGGGAGCTACACAGCTTGGCAAAGCCAGAGATGGCTGCCTTTTTGGAGAAGTGGGTGGGTAGAGAAAGATCAGAGGCCCTTTTGAGTGCGAAAAGCAGCGAGATGGCCCCAGAGTTGCAATGTTGTAGATTACTGTTCGCTGTAGAGAGATCCAGATAATCCTTGACTTACCAACAGTTCATTTAGTGACCGGTTACAACGGCCCTGAAAACAGTGAGTTATGTCCGTTTTCCACACTTACGACTGTTGCAGCATCCCCACGGTCACGTGATCAAAATTCAGACATTGGGGCAACTGGGTTCACCTCTACGACGGTTGCAGTGTCGCAAAGTCACGTGACCACTTTTTGCGACCTTCTGGCAAGCAAAGTCAATGGAGAAGCCAGATCCATTTAACAACCGTGTTACTCATTTAACAACCGCCGTGATCCACGTAACCACGGCAGGGGCGACAAAGGTGGCAAACTGGGGCAAAATTCCCTTAACAAATGTCTCACTGAGCAGCAGAAATTTTGGGCTCGACAGCGGTCGTAAGTTCGAGGACTGCCTGTGGTCCTCAACTTTGGCCACAGTCCTCCGTCGCAACGGCACCGAACAACGTGACTTACAAAATGTGACGTTGCACTTAAAAACCGTTGCGGACTCCCGCTGTGGCCACAGGAATGCTGGGAGTTGAAGTCCACAAGTCATAAAGGGCCCATAATTCCCCGCCTCTACCCGGTAAGATTCCGCAGATAAGACAGCATCACTGCATGACGGACGTCTGCTTAAAAGCCCTCCCTATGTGGGAATTTGGATGGGCCAAGGCCGGCCACTTTCCCGTGCCGGGGCACATGGCAGAGGCAGACGTAGCCCAGCCTGACTGCAACCCCTGTGGGACTGGGTGTTGTGAATTCCAGTCATTCTTTCTCCTGTGCTCTGGGTGTATTTTTCCTTCCCGCGATTTGCCCCCTCTGTGTTTGATCTGTAACCACCGAAAGTAGTGCCGCAGGCAGTGACATCCACAACTTGCCGGTCGTCATAGGAACCTGCGCTTTGCGCTCCCATGCGCCTGGGTCTCGGAGGGCCTAGAACCTCCGGCTGTGGGGTAATGAGCCTATGAAGTGTGCGCTGTGAAGGCCCCAGCTACGCCACCCCTCCCCGTGCCGGCAAGTCAGCTGATCCTCACCTAAAAAGACATCTCCTTCGCCCCATCTGTCTCTTTTTGCTCTGCCTTTAAATAAAAAATAAAAAAATCTTCCCCCCAAGCAGGAAACCTCAGAGGAAAAAGGTTATTAAAGTAAAAAAAAAAACAACCCAAAAAACTTTCAGGCTGAGAGGCTAAACTGTTATTATATTCTCTATAATGCCTCCCCTGTTTTCCATTTTATTTTTTTTTAAAAACCCCTCCCTTTCTCTGTCAGAAGATTTGAATAAATGCCTTTGACAGCATCCTTTAGTGGGGGGAAAAACAACAGCCTTTTCTTTTTCAAAAAGAAAAGCTGATAGTATTGATCATTTCCCCATAAGCATCTGCCCTGCCCTGTCACCCTGCCAATGGCACTACAACTCCCAGCATGCCTTTGGGGAATTGGGAGTCTTAATGCCAATGAAGGATACCAGGTTGGAGAAGGCTGGGTTGGATAGTAGCTTGGTCCTTTTATGGAGCAATTACTGCTCCATAGATTCACCACTGTGGGTGTACAGGTAATCCTCGACGTACGACCACAACTGAACTCAAAATTTTTGTTGCTAAGCAAGGCAGTTGTTAAGAAAGTCTTCCCCCATTTTACAACCTTTCTTGCCATAATTAGAATAGAATAGAGTAGAGTAGAGTAGAATAGAATCAGAACAGGAGTAGAGTAGAGTAGAGTAGAGTAGAGTAGAGTAGAGAACAGTAGAGTAGAGTAGAGAACAGTAGAGTAGAGTAGAGAACAGTAGAGTAGAGTAGAATAGAATCAGAACAGGAATAGAATAGAGTAGAGTAGAGTAGAATAGAATCAGAACAGGAGTAGAGTATAGAGTAGAGTAGAGTAGAGTAGAATAGAGTAGAGTAGAATAGAATAGAATAGAATAGAATAGAATAGAATAGAATAGAATAGAATAGAATAGAATAGAATAATATAAGCTGGAAGGGACCTTGGAGGTCTTCTAGTCCAGCCCCCTGCTCAAGCTCAATTGTTAAGTGAATCACTGCAGTTAAGTTAGTAACACAGTTGTGAAATCCATCTGGCTTCCCCATTGACTTTGCTTGTCAAAAGGTCACAAAAAAGGATCACATGTCCCCAGGACTCTGCCTGTTGCCAAGGGCCTGAAATTTGGATCACGTGACAATTGAAAGTGTGAAAAATGTTCCTGAGTCCTTTTTTTCAGTGCCATTGTAACTTCAAACGGTCACTAAACAAGCTGTTGTAAGTCGAGGACTATCTGTATTGAAGGCTGGCTACCAAAACGAATACACATTTGCTATGTTAATGTATGTATCCTTTCCCTTCATTCTGTGCCCTGCATCTTTTAATGCCTTTGGCGTTTATTTTATCTCCAAATAAAATAAAAGATGCAGAAGAAGACTCTGAGTGTGTGTGGTTTTGATATTTTGGTTATCATTCTTTTGATGGCGGCTATTTAATAGTATCTAATTAGGAAACATGCAACGGTTCTTAGTATTTGGCAGCTTGGCTGCCAATCATGTACGGTAGCTCCGCTCAGATTGGTCAATTTGACTCAGGAATAATAATTAATAATAATAATTAATAATAATAATAATAATAATAATAATAAGAAGAAGAAGAAGAAAAATGAAGTTTGAATGACTATGTGAATCAAAGTACAGAAAAATTGCTGCAGGCTGTGACCCCTTGTAGTCCGAATAGCATCATTTTGAATTAATAATAGCCTATAGGGCAATTAAAAGCCATCTTCCACTCATCTCCCTCTTTACTCCGTACTCAATAAGCTTCTCTCAGGTCTAATTTTGTAAAAATTTACCCTTTACACAAATAGCCTAAAATATCTTTCATAAGTAGAGCCTTGGTGGAGCAGTGGGCTAATGCCTCCTGAAGTAACACCAGCTGCCTGCAATTATTGCAGGTTCGCATCCCACCAGGCTCAAGGTTGACTCAGCCTTCCATCCTTCCCAGGTAGGTAAAATGAGGACCCAGATTGTTGGGGCAATTAAGCTGACTTTGTAATAATGCCGCTTGGGGTGTGTGTGAAAGCCCTAATAAGCAGGCATATACATAGAATGAAGGCTACTGCTAAGCTTGTAAGCCACCCTGAGTCTTCGGAGAAGGGCGGGATATAAATGGAATTAAAAAAACAACAACAGAGAGCATTATCAAAATAACAGAAACAAAGGCACAATATAATGAAAAACAGCTGGATGACATATCAAATAGATGGAAAACCAAAGCTTTGCATAGACAGCATTTGAAAAACATTGAAGGAAAATGTGATAACAACTTGACATGGGCATGGCTTAAGATGGGAACCATCAAGAAAGAAACGGAAGGCTTAATACTGGCTGCTCAAGAACAAGCACTACAAACTAATGCCATGAAAGCGAAGATACAAAAATCTACTGACAATCCAAATTGTCGACTTTGCAACAACAAAGCTGAAACCGTTTCACATTTAATATGTGAGTGCAGCAAAATCGCGCAAACTGATTACAAAACTAGACATGACCGAGTTGCTAAACTAATCCACTGGGCATTGTGTAAAAAATACAACTTGCCTGTGTCCAAAAAGTCGTGGGAACATAGGATGGAAAAAGTTGTTGAGAATGAGAGGGTGAAGATCTTGTGGGACTTCCGAATACAGACAGATCGCCATTTGGAACACAACATGCCAGATATCACAATTGTAGAGAACTGAAGCGTACAGCTGATTGACATCGCTGTACCAGGAGATGCCAGAGTTGAAGAAAAAGAACTGGAAAAAATTACGAAATACTGTGACCTGGCCATCAAAACTGAGCGATTATGGATGAAACGTGTAACAGTGATACCCACTGTCATCCGGGCACTGGGAACTATGTCCAAAAACTTTACAAAATACATCAAGAAATTGCAGCTTCCTGCAAGAACTCCAGCAAAGCTACAAAAAACTGCGCTACTCAGAACACCTTACATTTTAAGGAGATACCTGGTTGATACCTAGGATGCTGGCAGCAACCCGTCAACCATTAGTGCCAGTCAGTTTGAGTGTTCAGTTGACTGAGTTTCGTGTTTTATGAATAAAAGTTTTATTATAATAATAATAATAATAATAATAATAATAATAATAATAATAATAATGACAAAAAAGTCTGGATAGTGGACGTGGCAGTGCCTGGAGACAGCAGAATAGACGAGAAAGAACTGGAGAAGATAACCAAATACAAAGACCTACAAATACAAATAGAAAGACTGGCAAAGGCAAGCAAGGGTAGTACCAATAGTCATAGGCGCCTTGGGTGCAATCCCAAAACAACTGGAGCACCACTTGAACACCATCATCGGCATTGACAAATTAGCGGTTAGTCAATTGCAAAAGGCGGCCTTCCTAGGAACTGCTTCCATCCTGCGACGATATCTGTAATACCATCAAACATCCACATCTGCCTATCCCAGGTCCTTGGTAAGGACTCGATAGGTAGACAAAAATGTCAAATCCAGTCTGAACATCTGGCTGACTGCGATTAATAACAACAACAAAAACAACAAACAATAATAATAAAATAATAATAACAATAACAATAATAATAATAATAATAATAAAAAAGTTGGAAGGGACCTTGGAGGTCATCTAATCCAATCCCCTGCTCAGGCAGGAAACCCTATACTGTTTCAGGCAAATGGCTGTCCAGTCTCTTCTTAAAAGCTTCCAGTGTTGGAGCATTCACAGCTTCTGGAGGCAGGTTGTTCCACTGGTTAATTGTTCTCACTGTCGGGAAATTTTTCCTTAGTTCTAGGTTGCTTCTCTCCTTGATTAGTTTCCATCCGTTGCTTCTTGTCCTGCCTTTGGGCGCTTTGGAGAATAGCTTGACTCCCTCTTCTTTGGGGCAGCCCCTGCAATATTGGAACACTGCCATCCTGTCCCCCCTCATCCTTCTCTTCATTAAACTAGAGATACTCAATTCCAGCAACCGTTCCTTATATGTTTTAGCCTCCAGTCCCCTGACTGCTGTAAGTTCATGGACTTTTACTTTTTCAGCACTATCACAATTTCTAATGACTACCAAACAGGGCAGTCATTAAATGAGGACTACAGTATGTGGAATAGAAAAATTTGGTCAGCCTCACAAATTCCACCAAAGCAACAGCTCATAATCACCTGCCTGCATTTTATGGCGTTTTTGCCAAAACCAGACATTTACTTCTAGTTTTTGGCAAAAACAATCCATAACAGACAATGTGTTCGCTTAATGACTGTGGCATTTGCTTAATGACCACCAGAAGAAAACTTGCAAAAACAGGTCTGGTCACACAAAGACCTGCTTTATGAGTGTCATGACTGAGGACCATAACAGGCAGGATCCATTAGAATACTTAGAACTATTAACCGGTGGAACAACCTGCCTCCAGAAGTTGTGAATGCTCCAACCCTGGAAGTTTTTAAGAAGAGACTGGACAGCCTTTTGTCTGAAATGTTATAGGTTCTCCTGGTTGAGCAGGGGGCTGGACTAGAAGACCTCCAAGGTCCCTTCCAACTCTGTCTATTCTATTCTATTCTGTTCTGTTCTGTTCTGTTCTGTTCTGTTCTATTCTATTCTATTCTATTCTATTCTATTGTCACCTGAGAAATTAGCCAAATTAGCCAACTCAGTGGAACAACCTTCCTCCAGAAGCTGTGAATGCTCCAACACTGGAAGGTTTTAAGAAGAGACTGGGTTTCCTGCCTGAGCAGGGGGCTGGACTAGAAGACCTCCAAGATCCCTTCAACTTTTTTATTCTTTTTCCTATTCCTATTCCAGGGGATGCGGTGGCTCAGTGGGTTAGGACGCTGAGCTTGTCGATCGGAAGGTCGGCAGTTTGGCGGGTCGAATCCCGAGTGCCGCATAACAGAGTGAGCGCCTGTTACTCGTCCCAGCTTCTGCCAACCTAGCAGTTCGAAAGCACGTAAAAATGCAAGTAGAAAAATAGGGACCACTACGGTGGGAAGGTAACAGCGTTCCGTGCGCCTTTGGTGTCTAGTCATGCCGGCCACATGACCACGGAGACGTCCTCGGACAAGCGCTGGCTCTTCGGCTTTGAAACGGAGATGAGCACCGGCCCCTAGAGTCGGAAACGACTAGCACGCATGTGCGGGGGAACCTTTACCTTTACCTTTACCTACTCCTATTCCATTCCATTCTATTCTATTCTAACCCTGAAATGGATTTGGCCCACTGGCAAAAACATAGTTTTTGATCCTGGTTTCAAACTTGCTTTAACTCTAAAAGATGGAATTTGAGTCTGGGGTCCGTGTGTGTTTTAAGAAGCTGATCGGTAAGCCCGCTGCCTCTTCTCTTGAATGTTGACAGTGGAACAGAAGCTGAAACGGTGTTTAGCTACAGCCTGCCCAAGTGAAGCAAGGAGACAGGCACAGAAGGGGAAGCGGGCACCCCAATGCAAAGCTGCTCAAGAAGTTAATCCACTTTGAATTGCAATGGAAGAGCGGTGTCAGGCGCACGCCCATCACCTCTGACAGGCTGACACTGAGTGACAGCTCTCCCAGCTGCAGAGTAACGGAGACGGGGATGAAAAAAAAAACATATCTTAGGGGGCCCTGCTGGGAAGTTGGGGGGGGGGGGAAAGGGGAGGCAGTTGCTATTATTGTTGTTGCTTTCTATTGTGCAAGCTGCCTTTTGGGTAGGTGTACTGTGGCGTAGGAATGGAATCAGAAATGCAACGTCCAGGTAAGAAGAAAAAACTACACCACTAATTTTGTCTTACAGGCAGTCTCCAGCTTACAGCCATTTGTTCAGCAACCGTTTAGCAAAGTTACAATAGTGTTGAAAAAAATAATGAACTGAGACCAGTCCTCACACTTACGACAGTGGCAGGATCCCCACGGTCAGGTGATAAAAAATTCTGGGGGCATATATTTATGACGGTTGCAATGTCCCAGGCAGGGCCACGTGATCGCCATTTGCAACCTTCCCTGCTGGTTTCCCAACAAGCAAAGTCAACGGGGAAGCTGGGTTTGCTTAACGACCACCTGATTCACTTAACAACTCAAGTGATTCACTTGATCTGGAAAAGGATCCCCTCTGGTGTCCATTTGCTTTCATTTGGGCCTGTCAGGGGCCAACTGATGAGATGGGAAAAAGTCTCAGAATCAGAGCATTGGAAATGAACGGTGAGGTCATTTAAGTCAATAATAATAATAATAATAATAATAATAATAATAATAATAATGATGATGATGATGATGATGATGATGATGATGGAAGGGACCTTGGAGGTCATCTAGTCCAACCCCCTGCTCAGGCAGGAGACCCTATACCATTTCAGACAAATGGCTGGCCAGTCTCTTCTTAAAAACTTCCAGTGTTGGAGCATTCACCACCTCTGGAGGCAGGTTGTTCTGCTGGTTAATTGTTCCAACTGTCAGGAAGTTTCTCCTTAGTTCCTTGATTAGTTTCCATCTGTTGCTTCTTGTCCTGCCTTAGGGCGCTTTGGAGAATAGCTGGACTTCCTCTTCTTTGGGGCAGCCCCTGAGATACTGGAAGACTGCTATCCTGTCCCCCCTCATCCTTCTCCTCATTAAACTAGACCTTCCCAATTCCAGCAACCGTTCCCTATATGTTTTAGCCTCCAGTCCCCCGATCATCTTTTTTGCCCTTCTCTGTACTCTTTCTAGAGTCTTGACATCTTGACATGATGGTTCCTTGGTGCTCTCCGATCTTAGTTGTTCTCTTGCAAAGGTTTGATCACCCAAACTAGGTAACATTATCAGTGCCAGTGGGGACTGTTGAGGACTAGCACTGATGATGTTCCCTAATTTGGGTGATGAAACGTCTGCAAGAGAACAACCAAGCTCAGAGAGCACCAAGGACCCCTTGCTACACCCTATTCAATCGAGGACAGTTGCTGGAATTGGGTATGTCCAGTTTAATGAAGAGAAGGACAAGGGGGGACAGGATAGCAGTCTTCCAATATCTCAGGGGTTGCCACAAAGAAGAAGGAGTCAAGCTATTCTCCAAAGCACCTGAAAGCAGGACAAGAAGCAATGGATGGAAACTAATCACGGAGAGAAGCAACCTAGAACTAAGGAGAAACTTCCTGACAGTTGGAACAATTAATCAGTGGAACTACCTGCCTCCAGAAGCTGTGAATGCTCCAACACTTGTTGTTGTTGTTAGCTGCAAAGTCGTGTCCGACCCATCGCGACCCTATGGACGACGTTCCTCCAGGCCTTCCTGTCCTCTACCATCTTCTGGAGTCCATTCGAGCTCACGCCTACTGCTTCAGTGACTCCATCCAGCCACCTCATTCTCCATTGTCCCCTTCTTCTATTGCCCTCCATCTTTCCCAGCATTAGGCTCTTCTCCAGTTAGTCCTTCCTCCTCATTAGGTGGCCAAAGTATTTGAGTTTTAGCTTTAGGATCTGGCCTTCTAAAGAGCAGTCAGGGTTGATCTCCTCTAGGACTGACCGGCTTGATCGCCTTGCAGTCCAAGGGACTCGCAGGAGTCTTCTCCAGCACCATAGTTCAAAGGCCTCCATTCTTTGGCGCTCGGCCTTTTTTATGGTCCAGCTTTCACTGCCATACATTGCAACTGGGAAGAGCATAGCCTTGACTATATGCACTTTTGTTGGCAGGGTGATGTCTCTGCTTTTTAGTGTGCTGTCTAGATTTGCCATGGCTTTCCTCCCCAGGAACAAGCGTCTTTTAATTTCTTGACTACAGTCCCCGTCTGCGGTGATTTTGGAGCCCAGGAAATTAAAATCTGTCACTACCTCCATTTCTTCCCCATCTAATTGCCAGGAATTGAGAGGGCCAGATGCCATGATCTTGGTTTTCTTAATGTTAAGTTTCAACCCAAGTTTTGCACTCTCCTTCTTCACCCACAACAAGAGGCTCTTTAGTTCCTCTTCACTTTCTGCCATTAGAGTGGTATCATCTGCATATCTTAGGTTGTTTATGTTTCTTCCGGCAATCTTAATTCCAACTTTTGATTCATCTAGCCCTGCCTTTCTCATGATGTGCTCTGCATATAAGTTAAATAGGCAAGGCGACAGTATACAGCCTTGCCGGACTCCTTTCCCAATTTTGAACCAATCAGTGGTCCGTGTCCAGTTCTCACTGTTGCTTCTTGGCCTGCATATAGGTTTCTCAAGAGACAAATAAGATGGTCTGGTACGCCCATCTCTTTAAGGACTTGCCAGAGTTTGTTATGATCCACACAATCAAAGGCTTTAGCATAATCAATGAAGCAGAAGTAGATGTTTTTCTGGAACTCTCTAGCTTTCTCCATGATCCAGTGTATGTTAGCAATTTGATCTCTAGTTCCTCTGCCTCTTCGAAATCCTGCCTGTACTTCTGGTAGTTCTCGATCCACATACTGCTGGAGTCTAGCTTGTAGGATTTTAAGCATGACTTTACTAGCGTGAGAAATGAGTGCAATGGTGCGATAGTTTGAACATTCTTTGGCACTGCCTTTCTTTGGAATTGGAATGTAAACTGTAATTTAAACTAATGTAAACTAATGTATGTAAATGTAAATGTAAACTAAGCTCCAACACCGGAGGTTTTAAAGAAGAGTCTGGAGAGCCATTTGTCCGAAATGGTATAGGGTCTCCTGCTTGAGCAGGGGGTTGGACTAGATGACCTCCCAGGTCCCTTCCATCTCCGTTATTCTGTTATTCTACTTCAGGTAACAGCAAGCTGCAGTTTATCTGTGGATGGCTGAAATAAAGATAGTCTCAAGTCAAGTCTCAGCTTCAGGCAACTGGATGAACGCTGCTATTTTGTGGCAAAAGTATGGAGAAAGTTTCGTCTTTGTGTCCTGCAAACTTTTTTTTTTTTTAAATTTTCCAGGCGATGTAGTTGAATTAGAAATGTCTCAGGATGAAATAGATGCCTTTAACCCAGAAAATGCAGCAGGGGGCAGTGTTGCCCCAACAGATTGCCCTGTTTCAAAAAAAAAAAAAAAGTACAGCCAGCAAATTAGTCATTTGCGCTATTTGCAGAAAAGGCGATGAATTCACACAACTCGCTGTTTTTAGTCCAGGTGTCTTTGTTTTCTTGGCAACTTGCTAAGGTCCAACTTGCTCAGAACCTGTTTTGGCTTGATCACAGCCCCATCAGGCAATGCCAAACTCACCTTAAATGCCCCTTAAGCTCTGAATGTTGGTTTCATCCCATCTCCAGCAATTTCTCATTGTTCCAATTCACTTTCTCACTTTCGGCGTTGTTTGTCACGAAAAGGCTTATAAAATCCCCATTCCAGTTCAGATTGATCAACTACCGCCTCGCTGTCTCTTCAATCTTCATAAAAGTTTCCCACCTCTTTCTTCATGTTTCCAGTCCTCAGGGCTGACAGCCCTGCCTGATTTTAATCTAGCACTCTACAGGTAGTCCTCAGCTTACGACCACAATTGAGCCCGATATTTCCATTGATAAAGGAGGAATTTGTTAAGTGAGCTTGTCTCATTTTACAAGTTTTCTTGCCACATTTGTTCAGCGAATCGCTGCAGCTGTTAAGCTGGTGTCACGGTTGTTAAGTGAATCTGGCTTCCCCATTGACTTTGCTTGTCAGAAGGTCGCAGAAAGGGATCATGTGACTCCAGGACATTGCAACGGTCATAAATACGAACCAGTTGTCAAGCATCTAAATGTAAACCACATGACCGTAGGGGTGCTGTAACGGTCATTAAGTGTGATAAATGGTCACGAGTCACTTTTTTCAGTGCTGTTGTAATTTTAAAAGGCACTAAATGAGCTGTTGTAAGTCAAGGACTACCTGTATAAGGGACAGTGTCACCACTTTACCACTAGGGGGCAGCATCAGAGGGAAAACTAATTGTTTGAAACAGCCCTCTTAGGCTTGATCAGGGATAAGGCAGCCTTGGCTCTTTTATGACTCGTGGACTTCAACTCCCAGAATTCCTGAGCAGGGGGTTGGACTAGAAGACCTTCAAGGTCCCTTCCAACTCTCTTACTCTGTAATATTCTGTAATTCAACGAATGGACAACAGTGTGAAGGCACAGCTGCCAGTTCTTTAGCTGGTGTTGGCCTTCATTTGCATTGAGTTTATCCCAAGAAACTAGGATGTTAATGTAATGTATCAGTGTAGTATCAAGCATTGTCTCCTTTTGCAATTGACAGATGGACATTTTGTCAATGTGCAAATTTTCTACGTGCCATCCAAGACTTTTTGGCATGGTATCCAGTGTACCAATAATCACTGGGAGCATCATGGCAGGTTTATGCCATAATCCGATTCTTCTTCATTCTGGGAAGATATTCATATTCATATTTGATACTCCATGTATCTCCTCCAATTCCTTGTCTCCTATTCTCCTATCCCCTGTTATTGCCACATCAATTATCCACACCTTCTCCTTTTCAGCCACATTAAATTTGGTGTGTTATGAACCATGTGTTTTAACCTGCTCATTTTCAACCACTCTTTAAATTACAGCTTCCCACCAATTTTTCAGTACCGGCACATGACAGATATTCCAGTGAATCGTTTTGGTGACTTTGTTATGTCACTGTATACACAAGCAGTCCTCGACTTACAGCAATTCATTTAGTGACCATTCAAAGTTACATCATCATTGACAAAAGTGACTTACGACCATTTTTCACACAACTGTGGCAGCACACATTCCCCTCCCCCCATGGTCACATGTTCAAAATTCAGAGGCTTGGCAACTGACTCATATTTATGACGGTTGCAGTGTGCCAGGGTCACGTGATTCCCCTTTGGCCAACTTCTGCCAAGCAAAGGCAATGGGGGAAAGCCAGATTCACTTAACAGCTGTGTTGCTAATTTACCAACTGCAGCGATTCACTTAACAACCGTGGCAAGAAAAGTCGTAAAAAGGGGCAAAACAGCCACAGAAATTTGGGGCTCCGTCGTGGGTTGCAAGTTGAGGACTGCCTGGTAATCTGTTTGTGTGATCCTCCTGCACAAGCTGAGTGTAGGATCTACTCTTTCTTCTGCCTCTTGACACAATCTGCAATTTGAATCATTTGATGATCTTTTTTTTCCAGTCGTGGCCTTAAATAGCTTGCCCTCGCACAGCCAAAATTAAGCCTTCAATCTCTTTTCTTTTTTTTTAATGTTCTGATTGTAGGCCATTGTCAGGTTTTATTTTTATCCACTTTTCCCTTGACCTTTGGTAGAAATTGACCACGTAGTGCTTTTTCTTTCAGGGTTGTTCTATGTTATTATTTCAATATTCACCTTTGGTTTCCTGTACATTTAGGAAGTTTCAGCTTTTAACCTGCTTCAATGCTTGTTCTTGGCTTTTTTATTTTTTTACATCAACAGCCAAATGCACGCTTTCCTTCTTCAACAGTCTGACTTCAAGTAACTTTCTGCCTCTGATTTCTGCGGGGCAGTATAATCTATTCATATCACGACAGGGATGCAAAGCATAGCAAATAGTCTTCAGTTTTCTTGTTTTTTTGGTCCGAACTGTCCAATTCAGCTTTACAATTATTATGTTTGGTTGCAGAGACAGCCAGATGTTTAGACTGAATCTGGCATTTTTATCCAGCCATCGAGTCCTTCGCAAGGACCCGGGATAAGCAGATCTTGTTGCTTGATGATGTTAATGGTATTGCCAAGGTGGGGCAGTGGTTAGAATGCAGTAAAAGGTAAAGGTAAAGGTTCCCCCGCACACGTGTGCTAGTTGTTTCCGACTCTAGGGGCCGGTGCTCATCTCTGTTTCAAAGGCGAAGAGCCAGCGCTTGTCCGAGGACGTCTCCGTGGTCATGTGGCTGGCATGACTAGACACCAAAGGCGCACGGAACGCTGTTACCTTCCCACCGTAGAGGTCCCTATTTTTCTACTTGCATTTTTTACGTGCTTTCGAACTGCTAGGTTGGCAGAAGCTGGGACGAGGAACAGGCGCTCACTCTGTTATGCGGCACTTGGGATTCGACCCGCCAAACTGCCGACCTTCTGATCGACAAGCTCAGCGTCCTAACCCACTGAGCCGCCGCGTCCCTTCTTAGAATGCAGTATTGCAGGCTAACTCTGCCCACAGTCAGGAGTTCGATCCTGACTGGCTCAAGATTGACTTAACCTTCCATCCTTCCAAGGTTGGTAAAATGAGGACCCAGATTCTTGGGGGCAATGTGCTGACTCTGCAAACCGCTTAGAGAGGGCTGTAAAACACTGTGAAGCGGTATATAAGTCTAAGTGCTATTGCTATTTAAGCTGTTCCTTTTGCAATTGACTGACGGAGTTTTTGTCGGTGCCGAGGGCATTCAACTGATGTTCCAGATGTTTTGGGACTGCAACCAAGAAACCAATTACTGTTAGGATTATCTTTGCACATTATTATTATTCTATCCCTTTGTACAGATTGCATCAGAGGCGACTGGAAAAGTAGAATACATTCAGCATTCTCAAAATTAAAAAATGAAATTCACAGCATTTCAATCCAGTGGGGTCCCAGATGTTCTAGACCAGTGTTTCTCAACCCCAGGAGCGTTAAGATTTGTGGACTTCAACTCTCAGAATTCCACCAACCAGTGCACTGAGTTGAAGTCCACACAACTAAAAGCATACTGGCTGAAGGATTCTGGGAGTTGCGGTCCACACATCGTAAAGTTGCCAAGGCTGAGAATCAGTGCTCTAGACATTTGTGTTTGTTGTAAATGCCTGGCTGTACGGCTACCTGGCTTTTACATCTCCAGTTTTGTTTTGCCCCATCCAGTTCCCCCCCCCCCCAACTTTTTGTTTTTTTCCTGAGTGTCTTCAGGTCTGCAGCTTTAAAAGCTGGAGACTCCAAGTTGGGGGAAATCCTAGGGATTATACATACTTTCAAGTTTTTCCTTGCAGTTGAGGACTAGCAACATGCTGAAAAAGAACAAAAAGAATTTCCTGGCTTCCTAATGCTTGCCGTTTGAGCTCTACTTGGGCTTTTGTGTGTTTGCAAACTGCTCTTTTCATATTTCCTAGATGTACCCAATTCCAGCAACCATTCTTTCTATATTTTAGCCTCCTGTCCCCTGATCATCTTTGTTGCTCTTCTCTGCACTCTTTCTATGGTCTCAACAACCAAGGATAGCAACATGGCCAGCTGCTGTCCTTGGGTCTTTGGAACATAAGAGGATTCCTCCCTCCCCAAACGAGACGATACCACCTCCAAAATTTGTGGAGAGCCAGATAGGGATATATGCCTTTTATTTCGGCCGCACAGCTCCTGGGCAATGTTTAAGCCTGCAGAACTGAAGTCACCCTTCATTTTTTTGGGGGGGGGAAGCATTTGTGTTCCTATTCCTGAGTTTCGGCACTCCTGCGTTTGCTAATCTCCACTGCCCCACCTTGGCCTTGTAGCATCCTTCGGATTCTGCATGTTTATCTTGTTCTCACCTTTCAAGCGTTTTCTCCTATCCTGTCTGCCCAAGGGTGGCCACTTGGCTCCTGAACTGTGCCAGCTCTGCCCGTGTCTTCCTTCCATGCGTGCTGGCCCCACACAGTCCCTCTGGCCCTCTCCTTTGACCTGACCTACATCACCTCCCACCAATTGACTCTGTTTTCTTTGGGTGCATGTTTTGACCACAGGCCTTCCCTTCCTGACCTTTTGTGACCTGCCACGCTGAAGTAGGAAAAATTGACAACCAGGCTAAGCTCTTCAAGGTAGGAAAGAGTTTATTTGCGCAGGTTCAAACTGCCAATAAAGCATTTAAAAAATGTCTGAACCCCGAAAGGTCCAAATCAACATATATTTATACAGTTACATTCATCTGGTATTCATATTCATATTCATATTATTAATTATTATTATTATTTATTAAATTTTTGTACCGCAATTCTCCCGAAGGACTCAGGGCGGTGTACAGGGCAATAAATATCAAAATATACATACAAAAGTTAAAAAAGGAATTAAATAATTATGCCCAATATAAAACAATGATTAAAGCAATGTTAAAACCAAATCCAAACCCCAACCCCATCAGACCAGGCCGGATTGTTCAAATAAATAAGTTTTTAGATCGCGTCAGAAGGAGCGAAGGTCGGGGGCCGTCCTTAGCTCAACTGGCAAGCGGTTCCATAGGTCTGGCGTGCCCACAAAGAACGCCCTCCCCCTGGGGGCCACCAATCGACATTCTCTGATCGGAGGCATAGTATAGGCGTTACAAAGGGAGGAATAATATATGGTAATGTACTGCTAAGTTTGTAAGCCGCCTTGAGTCTTCGGAGAAGGGCGGGATATAAATGAAATTAAAATATAAAAAAATATAAATATATAATGCAAGTAACATCATATTTATTTTTTATTTTTTTATTTTAATTCCATTTATATCCCGCCCTTCTCCGAAGACTCAGGGCGGCTTACAAGTTTAGCAGTAGCCTTCATTCTATGTATATGCCTGCTTATTAGGGCTTTCACACACACCCCAAGCGGCATTATTACAAAGTCAGCTTAATTGCCCCCAACAATCTTGGTCCTCATTTTACCTACCTCGGAAGGATGGAAGGCTGAGTCAACCTTGAGCCTGGTGGGATGCGAACCTGCACTAATTGCAGGCAGCTGGTGTTACTTAAGGAGGCATTAGCCCACTGCTCCACCAAGGCTAGAGAAGGCTAGAGAAGTGAAACATGCCTAGTACAGATAAGCAACAGAAAAAAAGTTGTCAGCAAAGGGAGTATACATGTGATATATGTCAGCCTTGGAAGAGAACAACAGGATGCATATGTCTTGGTCAAGATAAAAATACTAACGGCTGAGCACAGCTGTTTGCTGAGAAGAAAAGGGAAGTAGAAACATAGGTCAGAGGCTTAAGCCTTGAGAGTTCTGCCACAGCCTGAACCCAAAGTTTCAATCCTTCAGGCCTTCTGTCCAATCTTTGGATAAAAATGTTACACCTGAGTTGGTACCTTAGTTTGCACTGTCTCAACGCTCTGAATGCAGAGCTTCTCCAAGTTGGGGCTGCCAATCTGCCAATCCTCCTTTAAAACTGTGCAACTGCAGACATGGTGTGTGTTTTTTATTTTTTTTGTTTGCTTGTTTCTTTGCAAGAAGCAACGGATGGAAACTAATCAAGGAGAGAAGCAACCCAGAACTAAGGAGAAATTTCCCGACAGGGAGAACAATTTACCAGCGGCATAACTGGCCTCCAGAAGTTGTGGATATCCCATCACTGGTATGTTTTAAGAAGAGACTGGATGACCATTTGTCTGAGCAGGGGGCTGGACTAGAAGACCTCCAAGGTCCCTTCCAACTCTGCTATTCTATGTTTTGGGAAACACCAGTGTTTTCAAGGAAGCTGTGGTCTCCTGCCCAGCACACTTTTTTGCTGGGGTGTGTGTCTGTGTGTGTGTGTTTGTGTGAGTGTGTGTGTTGAGCCCTGATAGCAATATTCCAATATTTGAGGGGCTGCCACAAAGAAGAGGGGGGCAAACTATTTTCAAACTAGAAGGCAAGACAAGAAACAATGAATGGAAACTAATCAAGGGGAGAAGCAACCTGGAACTAAGGAGAAATTTCCTAACAGCGAGGACAATTAATCAGTGGAACAACTGGCCTCAAGCTCTTGTTGGTGCTCCATCCAGAATGGTATAGTGTCTCCTACTTGAGCAGGGGGCTGGACTAGAAGACCTCCAAGGTCCCTTCCAACTCTCTTTATTCCGTTATTCATTGCTGGAGGTGAAATTCAGCCCACTCCACTTTGGAACCGTGGGACAGTTTTGGGTGGAAAATAATTCTCCAAATACTGGTAGTCTAGTGAACGTTCTCAACTGTACTGAAAAAAGTGGCTTATCTTTGTCTTATATTTATTGTTTTATCACAGAGAATAAATACAAAACAACGAAACAAAGCGAAAGCATACATTCAACCCTAACAGAATAGGGAAAAAAAATAGTGTACAAAAACAGAAGAAGAAAAAGCGATCTATTAAATGTAACATTTAACATCTAGGATCCGTGTGACTTAGGACAATTTTTCACATTTACGATAGTTGCAAGCATCCCCATGGCCACACGATCAAAATTCAGACGCTTTGGCAATTGATTCATAGTTACGACGGCTGCAGTGTCCCAGGTAATCCCCTTTTACCACTTTCTGACAAGCAAAATCAACAGGGAAGCCACAACGGTGTTACTCATTTAACAACTGCAGTGATTCACTTAACAATTGTGGCGAGAAAGGTCATAAAATGGGCAAAATTTGTCTCCTGGTGCCTGGCTCAAAGTCGCCCAGCCTGCTTTCACGCCTAAGGTGGGACTAGAATTCACTGTCTCTGCGAGATTGGCTGAAAATCACCCAGCTGGTTTTCATGCCTAAAGCAGAACTAGAACTCACCATCTCCTGATGATTGGCCCAAAGTCACCCAGGCAGCTTTCATGCGAGTCAGGACTAGAACTCACAGCCTCCCAATTTCTAGCCTGCTGCCTTAACCACTACACCAAACTGGTTTCTCTAAAATATCCCTTTATCTGTTTCATCTGGCGTCTTCTACCACTTGACCATGGAAATTATGTCACCACATTGGTTGGTTTTGGACCTGGTGTGTCTTGCCAATCGGTTTAATTCTGCCTTGTTAAGAAACCAAGTTTAAACAAACCCTCGATGAGTGCAAAATTCGAAACACCTCTTTTGTGTTATTTATTAACTTGCATGTTTATCTTGTTTTAATTATTGTTAGGTCCCCCTGTTTATTTACTGAATAAATAAATACCAATAAAGGAGAACACCCTCACTTCTCCTCTTAAAAAGACAGTGTTGATAACTGTAGGACCACACGGCTGAAGGATTTTTTTCTTTCTCCTACCGGTTCAGATGTGAGACAGTTCTTGGAGCTGTTCAGTTTGATATTTTTTTTCTCCCTCTTTCCTCCTCCCAATAATTTTGATTTCTCTGTTTGTGTCGTGTTAGTGGGGGGAAAAAAAACTCCCATTTTTTAATTTTAACAAGCCTTTCACCTTGATAAAAAAAACCCAGATTTTTCTTTCTTGTTTAAAGCAAAGCTGTTGGGGTGTGCGTGCCTGCGTGTGTGTGTGTGTGTGTGTGTGTGTGTGTGTGTGTGTATGTACAGCCAGATTGATTGAAGCCAGGACAGAAAAAGTATAAATTACGCCTCTAAGCAGCCAATCCGGAATCCTTACCCCCCTCTGGGGTGCAAGAGATTGGAGGTTTCAGAATCTGGCATAATTAAAGTGTGTGTGTGTGTGTGTGTGTGTGTTTGTGTGTGTGTGTGTGTGTGACAGAGGCATTGTTACAAAGAAAATTGGGGAGGGATCAGGGAAAGGCAGTATGGAGGTCGAGGAGAAAAGAACAATGCAAAAAAAATGTTTTTTTTTTATTATTTTCCTCATTGAAAATGAGGACTCATTATAGGAAATGGAGATGAGAAGGTTTGCACGGCGCCCGGAAGGACCTCCGTTCGAAAACAACCACGGTGCTTCTTCCAAGGGATGCGGCGAAAAATGCTTGTCTTCTTTGGTTGCAAATGCAGGTAGTCCTCAACTTACAAACCACCATTGAACCCTATTTTTGTTGCTAAGTGAGTTTTGCCCCATTTGATGACTTTTCTTGCCACAGCTGTTAAGTGAATCACTGCAGTTCTTAACTTTAGTCACATGGTCGTTAAGTGAATTTGGCTTCCCCGTTGACTTTGCTAGTCAGAAGGTCGCCAAAGGGGATCACACGTGACCCTCCCCCCCAGGGCACTGTAACTGTCATAAATGTAAAACTTAAAACTTTCCTTTTTCATCAGGCTGACCTGGACTGACGACAGGGTTTTTAAAATGTTTTTTTTTTTAATTTTAAATTGTTTAACTTATTTATTGGGGCTGTTTATTTAATTTCTTTTAACTTTTGTATTGTTGTTTTTATTGTTGTTAGCCGCCCTGAGTCCTTCGGGAGATAGGGCGGCATATAAGTCCCAAAAATAAATAAATAAATAATGTGTCTCGGTTGTCAAGCATCCGAATGTAAATCACGTGACCATGGGGGGGGGGGATGCTGCAATGGTCGTAAGTGTGAAAAACAGTCCAAAGTCACTTTTTTCAGTGCCATTGTAACTTCAAATGGTCACTAAATGATTCGTTGTACGTCAAGGACTACCTGTATTGCATCCACTGGGCCATTTTGATATCGTTTCCAGCTTCTGCTGGACAAGTGGAGGGCCAACAGACAGTTTCAAACTCTTCTTAAGAGTCCAAAACAAAGCAAATGTTTTGGGGAAAAGCAGGAATCTTGGAGCATCTGATTGTGGGTGACGTGACCTCAAGACTTCAAACCACGTAGGAAATGGCCCTTCTCTGCCAACTTTGTGTTAGGCCAAGATTTTTGCTTTACAGGTAATCCTCGACTTATAACACTTCGTTTAGTGACCGTTCAAAGTTACGACGGCGCTGCAAAAACCGACTTAGGACCATTTTATATACCTACAACTGTTCTGGCATCTCCAGGACACTTGGCAACTGACTCATATTTATGACGGTTGCAGTGTCCCGGGGTCATGTAAATCAGGGCTTTTCAACCTTTTCACCCATTGTACCACTTTTAGGATATGGCAACATCCGAGTACCACCAGTCGCCTAGCGAAGTGTCAAAAACTTGATGACCAAAAAAAAAAAAGGAAAAAAGTGATGAAGTACAGGTAGTCCTCGACTTACAACAGTTTGCTTAGTGACTGTTCGAAGTTAAAATGGCACTGGAAAAAGGTGCCCCCCAAGCCACAGCCTGCCCAGCAGCGCTCTTCCTCATGCCCGAGGTTTTCATTGTTGTGAGCATTTCTGCTCAGGATTGGCAGCAGGGTTGGGATGGGGTGGGGTTTGGTTTTTATTCCCCCCCCTCTCTGCTGGGTGGTTGCAGCAGGTTTTGGTCACTTCACATGACCCTGGGACACTGTGACCGTCATAAATGTGAATCAGTTGCCAAGCATCTGAATGTAAATCCCAAGACTCTGGAGATGCTGTAGCATTCCAGCTGATCGGCGCTTCTTCTGGGCTCAGCAGAAGCGCCAGGATCAGCGCCGAGCTCCAGCTGGAGCCTAGTGCTGATCCTGGCGCTTCCACGGAGCCCTGACAGCCCCGAAGAAGCGCTGATCCTGGGGCTTCCGCTGAGCCCTGAAAGCCCTGCAGCTCCAGCCATCTCTCGATCAGGCTTGTGCAGTGCTACCACCAGTTCAGCTCATTCCCTTCCCCCGCTACTACTTTTCTAGGATGGTCGTGTACCACCTGCCAGGTCCCAATGTACCACAGGTGGTACCCGTACCACTGGTTGAAAAGCCCTGATGTAAATCACCCCTAGGGGTGACATGATAGCAATCTTCCAATATTTGAGAGGCTGCCACAAAGGAGAAGGGGTGTGTGTGTCAAGCTATCCTCCAAAGCACCTGAAGGCAGGACAAGAAGCAACGGATGGAAACTAATCAAGGAGAGAAGCAACCTCGAACAATTAACCAGTGGAACAACCTGCCTTCAGAAGTGGTGAATGCTCCAACACTGAAAGTTTTAAAGAAGAGACTGGACAGCCATTTGTCTGAAATGGTATAGGGTTTCCTGCCTGAGCAGGGGGTTGGACTAGATGACCTCCAAGGTTCCTTCCAACCCTGATATTCTGTTATTCTGGCAAGGCGGTGGGCCCTATTTTTAGTTGCCTGATCAATTTTTAATATTTACAACCAGATTCACTTAACAACCGTGTTACTAACTTAACAACTGTAGTGACTCACTTAACAACTGTGGCAAGAAATGTCGTAAAAGGGGGCAAAATTCTCTTAACAAATGTTTCACTGAGCAACAAAAATTTTGGCCTCAACTGTGGTGACTACCTGCAAATGTCAGGTTTTGGCAAAACTGTTGCCAAATGTGTTCACACGACCACAGGATGCTGCAAATAGTTGTACACACTGCCCTGTTGCCGAGTGCCTGGGAATCAGTCATGTAAACAAGTGGGGGGGGGGGCAACCTGATCACTGGAACTTTGGATCGAGTTTGTAAGTCCCCCTTTTTCGTGTTGGGTTGATTGTAACTTGGAATGGTCACAGAGTGATTGATTGTAAGGCGAGGACGACCTGTAGGAACATACCACTTTACAACGCCTTGGTGAGGCCACACTTGGAATGTGGCATCCAGTTTTGGTCACCACAATGTAAAAAAAGATGTTGAGACTCTAGAAAGAGTGGAGAGAAGAGCAACAAAGATGATTAGGGGAGTGGAGGCTAAAACATGTAAGGAACGGTTGCTGGAATTGGGTATGTCTAGTTTAATGAAGAGAAGGACGAGGGGGGACACGATAGCACTCTTCCAATATCTCAGGGGCTGCCCCAAAGAAGAGGGAGTCAAGCTATTCACCAAAGCGCCCAAAGGCAGGACAAGAAGCAACGGATGGAAACTAATCAAGGAGAGAAGCAACCTAGAATTACCGGTAAGGAGAAATTTCCTGACAGTTAGAACAATTAATCAGTGGAACAACCTGCCTCCAGAAGCTGTGAATGCTCCAACACTGGAAGTTTTTAAGAAGAGACTCGACTGCCATTTGTCTGAAATGGTATAGGGTTTCCTGCCTGAGCAGGGGGTTGGACTAGATGACCTCCAAGGTCCCTTTCAACTACTTCTTCTAATTATTATTACTATTACTATTATTACTATTACTATTATTATTATTAAACAGAAATGGAGTTTTGCACAAGTTCTGAATGCTTGCCTCTATCCTGGTCTTAAAAAGTAGTTTAGCTGCCTGGTTGTGCTGTGTAGGCAATGTCCACCTCCCATATCTGTGTGGTGTCCCCCTCTCCCCTTCCCGGCTTCGTTCCCGTTGCAAAATTTTAGACAAGGGAGGCAGATCTGCCACACAGGAGGGCAACGATAACCTGGCACCCCTCTTCTCCTCCTGCTTTTTCTCCCGTTGCAGCAGCGGCTGCAAATACCAGCCTTGGCAGCTCGGCTTGATAAATAAAAACGAATAAAACTGAACAACAAGCCGGCAGCTTTATGATCGGTTTGCCGGTTGGGTGGGGGAGCAATTTTGCTGACGGCAGCTGGAGGGAGGGAGATGGATCTGACCTGGATGGATCTTTGGGGGGTGGGTGGGAAAGTAGAACGGAGAGGGAACCTAACAACTTGTATGAAAAGACACAATGAGTATGTGTGTGTGTGTGTGAATTAGGAATCAAGGAGACTGGTCCCAGGGGATTTTTAGGTGCCATCCACATCCTGGGGGAACCGGTCCACTAAACACCTGCCAGGGCTTTCAAATTTAAAAAAGGTAAAGCAGAATGTCATTGAAAAGACTCTGCCTACTAAATCACCACAGCAAGGCTAATTCCAAAAGAGTTTTGTGCACCTGTTTGCAAGACGCTTGCAATGAGCACCCTGGAGTAGCCTGTTTGCCAAAACAGAAGAAAAAAGAAAAGAAAAGCTGGTTTGTTCATTTTCCTCTCCACGTCAGAAACCCAAAGCTACGTTTATATGATACAGTAAGCCCCACTTTGAATGAACAGGACAAAACTGTTCCCCCCCCCCCAATAACCCCTGAACCAATTACAGGGGTAGGCAACCTTGGCTCTTTTATAACTCGTGGACTTCAACTCCCAGAATTCCTGAGCCAGCATGGTTCAGCTTGGAAACCTCTCCCTTTCCCCTCAGCATGGCTGGCTCAGGAATTCTGGGAGTTGAAGTCCACGAGTCATAAAAGGGCCAGGTTTGAAGAACCCTGCTCTAAACGTACAAACCAGTAGTTCCACCGGATGTAGAGTAGGTCTATAGCAGGGGTAGGCAACCTTGGCTCTTTTATGACTCATGGACTTCAACTCCCAGAATTCCTGAGCCAGCATGGCTCAGCTTGGAAACCTCTCCTTTTCCCCTCAGCATGGCTGGCTCAAGAATTCCGGGAGTTGAAGTCCACAAGTTATAAAAGAGCCAAGGTTGCCTACCCCTGTCCTATGAAGTCTTAAAATGCCCTGTTCGCACAACATATGCAACCAAATGTCAACCTACAAACATTTTTAGTTAGGGTGTTCTACTAAGCTAGATGCTGTGGGTGTACAACCATTCATTCAGTGATTGTTCAAAGTTACAACAACACTGGAAAAAGTGACTTATTATCAGTCTTTGCACTTACCACCAGGGCAGCATCCCCAGCTTCACGGGATCAAAATGCGGACACTTGGCAACCAGCATGTGTTAACAATGGTCCCAGCATCCCGGAGTCACGTGATCGCCGTTCGTGACCTTCCCAGACGTCTTCTGACAAGCAAAGTCAACAGGGGAAGCCAGCTTTTGCTTAACCACCATCTGATTCATTTCACTGCAGTGATTCGTTGAACAACCGTGGCAAAATATATATATATATATATGTTGTAAAATCAGATGCAACTCACTTAACAGCCGCCTTGTTCAGAATGGAAATTATGATCCCAGTTATGATTATAAGTTGAAGATGAAATAGAAATAGAAAATGAAATAAAATAGAAAAATGCGCACAGACTTTTAATAATAATAATAATAATAATAATAATAATAATAAGAAGAAGAAGAAGAAGAAGAAGAAGAAGAAGAAGAAGAAGAAGAAGAAGTTGGAAGGGACCTTGGAGGTCATCTAGTCCAACCCCCTGCTAAGGCAGGAAACCCTATACCATTTCAGACAAATGGCTGTCCAGTCTCTTCTTAAAAACTTCCAGTGTTGGAGCATTCACCACTTCTGGAGGCAGGTTATTCCACTGGTTAGTTGTTCTGTCAGGACGTTTCTCCTTAGTTCTAGGTTGCTCCTCTCCTTGACTAGTTTCCATCCGTTGCTTCTTGTCCTGCCTTCAGGCGCTTTGGAGAATAGCTTGACTCCCTCTTCTTTTAAGCTCATTAGAGCCAGTATGGTGTAGTGGTGAAGGTGCTGGCTGAGAAACTAGGAGTTGTAGTCCTGCCTTAAGCTTGAAAGTCAGCTGGGTGACTTTGAGCCAACCCCTCTCTCAGCCCAACCCACCTCACAGGGCTGTTGTTGTGGGGAAAATAGGTGGAGGAAGGCCTATCAGATTTGTTCACAGCCTTGAGTTACTTATAAAAAGCCAGGATAAAAATCTAATACAATAATAAGAATGTCACCGAAAAAAACCTATCTGGCTTTGGATAGAAGACGGCACTTTTCCCAAGTCTTTGCAAGAATTGGATGTGAATTGTCTGCGAAAATAGGTAGTCTTCAATTAATGAGGTTAATTGGGACGAAAATTTCCATCGCTAAGTAATGCGGCTGCTAAGTGCAACCTCAAGTGACTGTGCCTCTTAGCGACAGCAGTTCTGACAGTCCTGGGTTTCTGCCATTAAGTGAAACTTGTGGCTTTCTGCCAGCTGGTCCCCACTGAATCTGCAGGAAGCTGGTAAATGGCAATGATGAGGACCTGTTCATATTTACCTCTCGTTCAGCGCTATCATCCATTTGAATGAATGGATCCCAAATGAGAACTGACAGTCCCTGTAATCCTTTTTTCTTAGGGCTGTTCTTTGTGCTCTCCGTCCCTCCAACTTGGAGAAAAGTAGATCAAGGAGAAATTCCCTATCTTGCTGCCAATTTCGCATCCTGTTTTGATCGCCACGATATAAAGAAACACGGTGAGACTAGGAAGAGTGCAGAAAAGAGCAACAAAGATGATTAGCGGACTAGAGGCTAAAACACATAAGGAACGGTTGCTGGAATTGGGTATGTCTAATGTTTATTGAAGAGAAGGGCGAGGGGTGACATGATAGCCGTGTTCCAATATCTCAGGGGCTGCCCCAAAGAAGAGGGAGTCAAGCTATTCTCCACAGCGCCTGAAGGCAGGAGAAGAAGCAACAGATGGAAACTAATCAAGGAGAGAAGCAACCTAGAACTAAGGAGAAATTTCCTGACCGTGAGAACAATCAATGGAAGAACTTGCCTTCAGAAACTGTGCTTCTCCATCACTGGAGGTTTTTAAGAAGAGATTGGGCAACCGTTTGTTGAAAGTGGTACAGGGTCTTCTGCTTGTGCAAGGGGTGGACTAGAAGACCTCTAAGGTCTCTTCTCTGTTCTTCTGCAATTCTGTTATTCATCTTCTGTCTCTTTTTTCCACAGTCCCTGATCTTCCTCGAAGCAGATGGCTGACAAAAGGGGACCCGTCTAACATCCCTTAAGGCTCTCTGGGATAGTTTAGCAAGGAAAAAAGAGAGGAAGTGCATTAAAAAAAATCAGAATCGTGTTTAAAAGAAGGCCGGCTCTTTTATCCCTTTTAAAAGGCCGCCTTCTGTCAAGGATAATTTGTGGGTGTCTGCATTGAAGAAAGATCACCTTGCAAATGAAGCATGGCTGGCTGGGGAATTCTGGGAGTTGAAGTCCAAAGCTGCTGAGGTTGAGAAACATGGTATCTAAACAAAGAGGGAAGGTTCTTGGTTCTACCTGAAGTAATGACTTTTCCATTCTCTTGAAAACAAGCAGGTTTCTGAACCTGGTGCTTCTTTCAGATGACTCAAGGAAATAAGGGAAATGAAATGTTGTCAATCACCAGGTCAATATTCTTTGATCCCCCATTTGCAACCTTCCCGGCTGTATACATCGGAACTACACTGTGTTGTTTCTGTGTCAAACGTGTGTGTGTGTGTGTGTGTGTGTGTGTATGTGGGTATATGCATAATCCTTTGTCATGTTTATGTAGTATATATTGGAGGTGGTTACCCTTTGAGAGCTGAATGCAACGAAATCTCATTTTAATGTATGCTGATTAGTGTACATTTAAAGTGACAAATTCTATTCTATTCTATTCTATTCTATTCTATTCTTTCATTCCAATTTCTATTCTATTCTATTCTATTCTATTCTTTCATTCCAATTTCTGTTCTATTCTATTCTATTCTTTCATTCCAATTTCTGTTCTATTCTATTCTATTCTTTCATTCCAATTTCTATTCTATTCTATTTTATTCTATTCTTTCATTCCAATTTCTGTTCTATTCTATTCTATTCTTTCATTTCAATTTCTATTCTATTCTATTCTTTCATTCCAATTTCTGTTCTATTCTATTCTATTCTTTCATTCCAATTTCTATTCTATTCTATTCTATTCTATTCTATTCTATTCTATTCTATTCTATTCTATTCTATTCCTTATTCTATTCTTCTATTCTATTCTATTCTATTCTATTCTATTCTATTCTATTCTATTCTATTCTATTCTATTCTATTCTATTCTATTCTATTCCATTCTATTCTATTAATTCTTCTTTCTACTGGCTTCCAACAAGCAAAATCAATGGGGGAAGCCGAATTCACTTAACATCCACATGATTCACTTAGTGACTGTAGCGAAAGTCACCTGTAATTAGATTGAAACAAAACCCCAAGATAAATAACAAGGAGCAATAAATACTCAAAATATAATATAATGGTGTCCTTTGGTTAAGGAGGTTTGAGCTGACTGATATCCAAGCCACACTAATAAATATATTTCATGAAACTTCCTTATGAGGTTTAAGAAATCAGAAAAAGGCACTTTTGGGAAAAGAGGTAGTCTTCAACTTATGACCGTATTGGAGCTTTATGGTCATAAGTCATGTTGGCTGTAAAGCGGGTCATCACACGACTGACCCAATTTTATGACATTTTTTTAAAGCAAATCACCATGGTTGTTAGGTAAATTTGCAGTCATCAAGAAAGCAACACAGTCATTAAGTGAGCCCATTGTTTGCTTTGGGGTGGCAGCCACAAGTTGTAAGTATCTTTTGCAGGGTAGCTGTCATAATAGCAAATGCTCATAAATGGCTGGTTGTAAGTTGAGGAGTACATGTGTGCTAGCTTCCTCCAGAATAGAGTTGGGAGGGACCTTGGAGGTCATCTAGTCCAACCCCCAGCTCAGGCAGAAAACCCTATTCCATTTCAGACAAATGGCTGTCATTCACCACTTCTGGAGGCAGGTTGTTCCACTGGTTAATTGTTCTAACCATCAGAAAATTTCTCCTTAGTTTCAGGTTGCTTCTCTCCTTGGTTAGTTTCCATCTGCTGCTTCTTGTCCTGCCTTCAGGTGCTTTGGAGAATAGCTTGACTCCCTCTTCTTTGGGGCAGCCCCTGAGATATTGGAAAACAGCTATCAAGTCACCCGCAAAAGCTGGGATTATCAAAAGTCAGCAGGTAAGTTATATATGAGGATGTCCAGGGATGCATTCAGTCCATATTTTAATGCACACTTACTAAACATTTAAAACAAATTTACTAAGCCTGTACTTCCCAAATCAATAGGTGAACTGGGACCAGATTCTCCACTGAGATATACATTTTTCCAGATTCTGAATGGCAAGGTTGCACACATCAGCAAAACATTGATGAAAGCATGCTCTCTGAAATCATTGCATTAGCAAGAACAACTTGTATATTTGTTGGGGGGTGTTGTTGATTTCTTTTTTATATACAAACGCATTTTGGGGGATATTCTACCCTGCTCGGAGTGGAGCTTGTAAATAAATATGAAATCGAACCCTTTAAATTTTTGGAATTGCTGGCAAAACTCAAGGAAGAAAAGGAAATATCAATAGGAAAAAGATACATGAAAATGCATAAAAATATTGCCCGGAGAGAGAAATTCATTCATCTTTACATAGCAGAGAAACTCACATTAACACACTGCACCAAGAAAAAAACATTGTAGTGCAGTTTTTCTCAATCTTATCAACTTGAAGAGGCTTGGGGCAGGCAGGCCTCGACCCCACTCCAACTCTGAGGAAGCTTGTGCTCCGCTTAACGACCAACATGGTTGCTAAACAACTGCATCGGGGGAGAACAGAGGAGGGGGGTTATTAAGTGAAGCTATCTCCCTTGACGGCCATCGTGACATGCAACCGTAATGGACAGGCTGTTAGGTGGTTGTAAGTTGGACTAGCAGTACAGACTCAGCAGCTCAGGTTTGGCGAATTGTGTGAAACCAGCTCACCTCGTCTGTTTCATACAAAGTAGAAGGTGGGAATCTCGATTTTTCAGATTTTTTCTGAGAAGAGGAAGTAGAGAAAATCCTTCTAGAACAGGGGCCTTCAAACTTGGCCCTTTTGTGACTTGTGGACTTCAACTCCCAGAATTCCTCAGCCAGGCATGCTGGCTGAGGAATTCTGGGAGTTGAAGTCCACAAGTCACAAAAGGGCCAAGTTTGAAGACCCCTGCCTTACGGTTACAACCACTCATTTAGTGACCGTTCAAAGTTACAAGAGGCCTGAAAAAAATGTTTTGTGACTGGTCCTTGCACTTAACACAGTTGAAGCATTCCCCATGCTCACACGATCGAAATTTGGCCTGCCTGGCAACCAGCAGGTATTCATAACAGTTCCGGGGTCATAAATTAGACCTTTGGCAACTGCCTCCATACAAGGGTCATGTGATCACCCTTTGCAACCTTTCCAGGCAGCTTTCCAGAAGCAAAGCCAACATGGTGTCCTGGATTCACTTAACAACCGCATGGTTTACTTAACACCTGCAGTGATTCACTTATCAACCGTGGCTGCCATTTTGGTTAGCAACCAAAATTCTGGTCCTAATTGTGGTTATAAGTCGAGGATCACCTGTACAGCAGCCAAATTTTTCCCCAGCCCAGTCATAGGGAATTCTGGGAAAGCTTTTTGGAGGTCAAGGAAAGGTGTCCTGATTTTTTTTTTTCTCTCTGATTCCCGGCTGACGCTGTCTGAAGTTTGGTGAATTTAGGGAGAGCAACTGAGCATTCCTCCGTCTCGAATAGCGTCAGAGGTGCCCAATATTCGATTCTCTACAGCTCTGCCCTTGGCGAGAGAACGAACTGTCTCTGTCTTGAAGATCTGTGGCAGAAGGTGGAGCATGAGAATGCAGCCAAGGCAATTAATTATTGAATATCCTACAACCGAGGAATAAAAGAGCTGTATAAATGCATATTATTATTGCATAATTATCGCCATATATTTCCTCACATGCCCTAAATTCATTCTCTCTCCAGCATACGCACGCACACGCGCACACACACATATCCACAGAGAAAAAGAAAAAAAAAGAAAAAACCTTAAGTAATGTTTGTGTCACTGGAATATATATATATATAAATATATTTTACTCTCTTTTCTTCACTTCGGTGCACGAGTCACATCCGAAACCCGCCCCCCCCAGTCCCTCACACAGCCTCATCTGGAAGCGCCAGCCATTTGTCACCTCCCTCCATTTTTTCCTCAGCCTTGAGCTCAGCTATCCAATCCGGATGCTGCCATCCAGCACATCTGGAAACAGGGAAGCTGCTGGAGTCCTCCCGGTTGGGATGGAGCAAAGGGGCTTCCGCGCTGGATTCGATTAGCCCAAACAGCACAGAAGTTTGCCACGCTCCTTCGCAGCAGAGAGGTATGTGCCAGGAGGGTTGTTTTTCCCTTACGCATTAAAGAGCAGCACGCATAGAGTTTTGCAACTGAAAATGCCCAGATGCAATGCATTAACAGGGTACTGTGCAAAACGCTTTACATCTGAGCTGTTTCGTGTTCAAAATATCCCATGTCAAGTTAGCAAAGTGCCGTTTGCATCACGAAGCAGCCCTTTGTGCTGTTTCATGCATGCGGGAAAACGTTTTGAGCTTAAAATACTTAAGTTTTGAATCTAAAATGTCTTGCTTACCTCTAGCACAGAGTTAAGTTTGGGAGCGAAGAAGAAAAGGGTTAGTGCTAACTGCTAAGAACCCTGTGGGAAATATTGGAGATTAACAACAACAACAACAATAATGTGGAAGGGACCTTGGAAGTCATCTAGTCCAACCCCCTGCAGAAAACCCTATTCCATTTCAGACAAATGGTTGTCCAGTCTCTTTTTGAGTGTTGGAACATTCACAACTTCTAGAGGCAGGTTGTTCCACTGGTTAATTGTTCTAACTGTCAGGAAATTTCTCCTTAGTTCTAGGTTGCTTCTCTCTTTGGTTAGTTTCCCTTCGTTGCTTCTTGTTCTGCCTTCAGGTGCTTTGGAGAATAGCTTGACTCCTTTTTCTTTGGGGCAGCCCCTGAGATATTGGAACACTGCTATCATGTCGCCCCTAGTCCTTCTTTTCACTAGACACACCCAATAATTGCTTTACTATTATTATTGTTATACCATTTTAATTCCCCCCTTTTATGTATGTTGGTTATCTCAATGAAGCAAACATACCAAATACTTCTGCATTCTATTTTCCCATCACAACAACCCTGCAGGGTGAACTAGGCTGAGAGTGGCATTTCGTCTGTTCTGCAACATTTCTATAGTTCTATACGTTAATTTGTGATGTTATCCACCCCAAATAGGGGTTTGCAATGGATGACCTCTGGGGTAAATCTCAGCTTTGTGATTCTATGTATTAGCATCTCTGCAAAAGTGATAGCCGCATCACAAATGAGCTTCATATCGGCCAAAGAGAGCACAATTCCAGGAACACTTAATTCCAACAACTGCCTGAAAATTAATTTAATCTGTCCCTTTTTCATTAGGCAGGGAGCCCAGATGTAGCCGAAGAAACCTCTTCTGCCTCCAAGGAACACCAATTACGGGGGAATTCTTTGTCCTTTTCTTGGTGAAAACACCCTCTCTATAAACTTATAAAATAATCTGCATTGCTTTCTTCTTCACTTGTAAAACCTTTCCCTCTTAAATCATGTCTTTTAAGGTTGTAAATAGACCAAGTGTTTCTCAACCTTGGCCACTGTAAGAAGTGTGGACTTCAACTCCCAGAACTCCCCAGCCAGCATGCTAGGCTAGGGAATTCTGGGAACTGAAGTCTATGTATCTTAAGGTTGCTAAGGTGGAGAAACACTGTAATACAGATAATGACTGACTTACAAACACAATTGGGACTAGAATTTCCATTGCTGAACAAATTGGTTGTTAAGCGAGTTGTACCCAATTTTATGACTTTTTTTTTGCTACAGTTGCTAAGCAAATCACATCAGCTGGTAAGTGAATCATGTGGTTGTTAAGCAAATTTGGCTTTCCCCATTGACTTTGCTTGTGAAAACCTGGCTGGGAAGGTTGCAAATGGTGATCACATGACCCCGGGAGGCTGCAGCCCTTGTAAATACATGCAGGTTGCCAAGTGCCTGAATTTGTATCTCATATCTGTGAAGATGTTGCAATGGTTGTATGTGCGAGGACTGGTTGTAAGTCACTTTTTTCAGTACTGTTGTAACTTTGAACAGCCACTACAAGCACAGCGTTCTAACATAAGTCAGGGACTACCTGTAGACCCTTTGGGGCTGGAAGGCAGGATCCAGATGCTTTAAAGCAGGGGTCACCAATCTTTCTGGGTTGGCTGCCGGGTGGGAAAGGGAGGGACAGGCACCTTTATGCATGCATGTGCACACATGCAAATGTGGCTATGTGCGCGATCATGTGAACGGGGCCATGAGCATGCACGCTCCACAAATGGGGCTGCTAGTGCCGGCAAGAGGCTCGCAGCTCTCCTAGTGCCGGCGAGAGGCTTGCGGCTCGGCTAGTACCGGCGCAAGGACAGGGGGTGAGCGCACACATATGCGCATGTGCACTGGCCAACTACTCATGCAGCCCAGTGGCCAGCCAAGGGGCCATGGCCCGGTAGTGGGCCACAGCCTGAAGGTTGGGACCTCTGCTTTAAAGGAGTAAATGGGGCTGCAGTGGCTCAGACACTGGTCTTGTCAGTTGGAAAGCCAGCAGCCCAGATTCAAGACCTGAGCACCACGTGATGGAGTGAGCTCCCGTCCTCACCCCAGCTCCTGCCAACCTAGCAGTTCGAAAGCATACAAATGCGAGTAGATAAATAGGTACCATTTTGGTGAGAAGGTAACAGATGCTGGCCACATGAGCGCAGAAATGTCTTCGGACAGCACTGACTCAATAGCTTTGAAATGGAGGATGCGCACCACCTCCTACAGTTGGCAACAACCAGTGGAGTAAAATCCACAGGGACTGCTTTACCTTTTTTTACCTTTAAAGGAGTAAATATTGCTCCAAATAGGCTTCTTCCTCAAATCCACCCAGGTTTCTGTGTTAGAGTAAAGCTAAATGGGCTGACAAAATCTTGTCTCCAATTTAAACCCGAAGAAAATGAAAGGCCGTCTCTGGAGATCTCAAAAGCGTTGGGTGCAATCCTGAAGCACAGTGGGAGGAAATATATCGCACACCTATCTGGAGACAAGGATTTCTAAATTGTTTCCAAGAAAGTAAATGCAATCTGCCACTGTTGATAAAAGCCAGCAGCGCCCTACCTCACAAGGTAACTTGAGAAGAAACTCACCCAAGCAGAACAAAAATCTTTCTTCGCCTCCTCTCCTGATTCCAGGACAGGTCAGCATTGTGTGTCTCCAGGAAGCCCAGAAGTACTGAATACAATATTTCTTCCCCATTTTTAATCCCCTCCATCTGGGCAATCAGAGGTAAACAGCCTCCTGATTTGGACGGCCATTTTGAACAACTACGTATCACATATTCAAGGTTGACTCAGCCTTCCATCCTTCCGAGGTAGGTAAAATGAGGACCCAGATTGTTGGGGGCAATAAGCTGACTTTGTAATAATGCCGCTTGGGGTGTGTGTGAAAGCCCTAATAAGCAGGCATATACATAGAATGAAGGCTACTGCTAAAGCACATTTGATTTGTGCTTACTGAGCCCAAAATTTATGTTGGTAACTGAGGCAGTTGTTAAGTGAGTTTTGCCTCATTTTACAATCTTTCTTTCCGCCACTGTTAAGCGAATCACTGCAAATGTTGTGTTAGCAACATGGCTGTTAAGTGAATCTGGCTTCTCCATTGACTTTGCTTGTCGGATATTTGCAAAAGGTGACCGCGTGACCCTGGGACACTACAACGGTCATAAGTATGAACCCGTTGTGCCAAGCCTCTGAATCAGGAGATGCTGCAATGGTCATAAAGTGTGAAAAACGGTCATAAGTCACTTTTCTTCAGTGCCATTGTAACTTCGAACAGTCACTAAACAGTGTGGTAAGTCGAGGACTATCTGTACAACTCTTTCATTGATTCATTGGTTGATTACGTACAGGTAGTCCTTGGCTTATGACCGGTCGCTTAGCAACCATTCAAAGTTATGATGTACCCTCCAAAAGATACTTATGATCCGGTTCCAAAGTTCTGATGGTTGACACCCTCAACCCCCCGATCACATGACTGAATTTTGGCTACTGCAACCGGCCTGCATTTATAGTTGTTTGCAGCATCCTGTACTCAGGTGACCACGATTTACAACATTTTTGCTGAAAGCTGGCGTTTACATCCGGTTTTCCGCAAAATACTCCCCCTAACGAACAATGGTTTCAGTTAAGGAATATGGATTCACTTAATAACCATGGTGATTTGCTTAATCACTACCGCAAAAAAAGTCATAAAATTAGGTCGGTCATGCAACCCCTGTTCCGTGGACCGGTACCGGGCCACGGCATGCCAGCAACCGGTCCGCACAAACAAGCAAAGCCCCATCCGCGGGATGCAGGCAGCACACAAAACCACGCACCCTCCAGTCCGCGGAAAAACCTCTCTCCACGGAACCGGTCCCTGGTGCCCAAAAGGTTGGGGACCTCTGGTATAGGTAATCCTCATCTTATGACAATTGAGCCCCAAAATTTCTGTTGCTAAGCAAGACAGTTGGTAACTGAGTTTCGCCCCATTTTATGATCTTTTACACAGTTAAGTAAATCACTGCAGTTGTTAATAACATGGTTAATTGAATCTCGCTCCTCCATTGATTTTGCTTGTCAGAAGGTTGCAAAAGGTGATCACATGACCCTGGGACGCTCCAACTGTCATAAATATGAGTCAGTTGCCAAGTGTCTGAATTTGGACAACATGACCATGGGGATGCTGCAATGATCGTGTGAAAACTGGACATAAGTCACTTTTTTCAGAGTTATTGTAGCATTGAACAATCACTAAATGAATGGTTGTAAATTGAGGACTACCTGTAAGCACCATTTCAATTTGGTCTCACTTAAGAAAAGGGGGGGTTAAATGACTTTCCCCACCGCTTCCTGTGGCAGGAAGTGACTTATGTAGCTTCTTTTGCCTTCAGCTGATGCCACTATAATTTTTATAAACTATTTTGTCAGTTCTTAATTAGAAAAAGATAGAGCTGATGGTAATAATAGGACTGAGATTTGTATAATAATAATGTTTTGAAAAGGAGTAGACTTATTTTAATAAAATACGATTATTGCTCATGAAACATTATCACTATGTACTGCACCAGGCTTTGCCATTATTAATGAATTAATTGCTTTGGGGACATATGTAATACACTGAACCTTAGGCATGAAAGCTGGCTGGGTGACTTTGGGCCAATCACCAGGAGACTTTGAGTTCTAATCCCGCCATAGGCATGAAAGCTGGCTGGGTGCTTTTGGACCAATCACCAGGAGACTGACCTGCATTTAGGATGGCTGTAGCATCCCTGGATTACGTGATTGCCATTTCTGCTTCGGACAAAGTAAGTGTGGGAAGCCTGATTCATTTAAGGACCACATGATTTATTTAACAACAGCAGATTCATTTAACAAGTGTGGCAAACACTATCATAAGATCAGACATGACTCTCTTTATAAATGCCTTGCTTAGGAACAGAAATTCTGGCTTCCACTGGGGTATTAAGGACTACCTATATTAGGCATGTTCACCACCTTGAGTTGTTTATAAAAATAATACAGGAGGGAGAGAAACAAACAAACAAATAATCTAAGTTGGTTTGCATATGTTGAGTAGAAAGAGTACAGAGAAGAGCAACAAAGATGATTAGGGGACTGGAGGCTAAAATATATAAGGAACGGTTGCTGGAATTGGGTATGACTCTAGTTTAATGCGAGTCCCTTGGACTGCAAGGCGATCAAACCGGTCAGTCCTAGAGGAGATCAATCCTGACTGCTCTTTAGAAGGCCAGATCCTGAAGCTAAAACTCAAATACTTTGGCCACCTAATGAGAAGGAAGGACTCACTGGAGAAGAGCCTAATGCTGGGAAAGATCGAGGGCAATAGAAGAAGGGGACGACAGAGAAGGAGGTGGCTGGATGGAGTCACTGAAGCAGGAGGCGTGAGCTTAAATGGACTCCAGAAGATGGTAGAGGACAGGAAGGCCTGGAGGAACGTTGTCCATGGGGTCGCGATGGGTCGGACACGACTTCGCAGCTAACAACAACAACTAGTTTAATGAAAAGAAGGAGTAGGGGGGAGTCAAGCTATTCTCCAAAGCGCCCTAAGGCAGGACAAGAAGCAACGGATGGAAACTAATCAAGGAGAGAAGCAACCTAGAACTAAGGAGAAATTTCCTGACAGAACAATTAACCAGCGGAACTACCTGACTCCAGAACTGGTGAATGCTCCAACACTGGACGTTTTTAAGAAGAGACTGGACAGCCATTTGTCTGAAATGGTATAGGGTCTCCTGCCTGAGCAGTGGGTTGGACTAAATGACCTCCAAGGTCCCTTCCAACTTTATTGTTGTTGTTGTTGCTGTTATTATAATAATAATATCAGGCTATGCCGCAGATAAAATTCAGTCCCTAGGGTTGTAACCGCATGCACACCTGTTAGGGCATGTGATCTTTTTCATAATGCAGGAAAAAATAATCAAAAATAGCAAAGCAATTTTGCACCATCCTGATTCACTGTATTTCTCCATTCTTGCAGTCTACGCTTGCTTCTGTGCCATCCCCTTCTCACTTGATGCATGGCCTTCTGATCTTTAATGGGTTTTTTTAGTAGATACATAAGTTTGTGCAGCTTTTGTGGCACCCACATCACATGCAGCCAACCCTTGTTTAAGAGGAAGACCAGTCAAGACACATTTTGTCAAGAACAGGCAGTCCTTGACTTACAACCACTCATTTAGTGACTGAAGCTACAACGGCACTGGAAAAGTGACTTAAAACTTGTACTTGAACTTATAGCCATTCTAACATCCCCATGGTCACTTGTTCAAAATTTGGGCGCTTGGCAACTGGCACGTACTTATGACAGCTGCAACCTCCCAGGGTCATATGATCGCCCTTTGGGACCTTCCCAGTCGGCTTCCAACAAACAGTCAATGTGGGAAACCAGTTTCGCTTAATGACTGCACGATTCATTTAACAACCACAGTGATTTGCTTAACAACTGTGGCAAAAAAGGTCCTAAAATCAGGCACAATTCACTTAATAACCTCCCCAATTGTCCTCACAAGTCAAGAACCACCTGTAGGTCACAAACTCAGTTATGTTCATGCTATTGTATGCAAGCTAGGATCACTAATCTAAAGATTTCCTTACAAGTCAACATCCTGCTGCCCAAATCCCACTACCTCAGAAAAATGTGCACACAAATTCTCAGTTTTATAAAAATAAAAGTGTGAGCCTCCAGTCCTCACTGCCAATTATATGGGTATAAGCCCCGCTATACTCAAGGGGATTATCTTCCTATAGGGGTAAGATTTCCAGGGGCGGGGAGGGGGAAGAGAGAGGGTGTGTGTGTCATGCATAGAGTCACCTTATAGATGAGATGGGGGACATATAAATCTAATAAAGAAATAAACAGTCTTTGCACCATCCAACTCATCCTAATGCCCATAGTGTAGGGGTGGCAGCAGCCTCCCCGCTCCAATCCATTCAGCCAAGAGGAAGGGGAGAAAAAAATGGAAGCCTTCCTCACCTCCCACCTTTTAATTAATTTTAACATTTCTAGTCTCTTTAACATATATATATATATGTATATACCGTATATATATATACCGTGTATATATATATATATATATATATGTATATATATATATATATATATATATATATATATATATATATATATATATATATATATATATATATATACTTTACTTTTTAAATATTACATTGCACAGTGAAGGAAATGGGCAGATCTTAAATAGGACTGACTGACTGATAAATTATCAAGCGGGGGGGGCAGAGAGGAAAGTGATTCCCCACTTTTTAAATGCAGCCCCTCTGTAAATCTTTGGGGCAAAAGGCAATATTAAAGCTGAGAGCCAGTTTGATCCAGTGTTAAGGCAGCCGGCTAGAAAGCAGGAGATAAGGAGTGAAGTATTTAGTACCACTTTATAAAATCTTTGCAAGACCACATCTGCAATACTGCATCCAGTTTTGGTCACATTACAAAACAGATGTTGAGACTTTGGGAAGAGTGCAGAGAAGAGCAACTAGGATGATTAAAGGCTTGGAGACTAAGAATGGTTGCAGGAACTGGGTATGGCCAGTCTAGAGAAAAGAAGGACCTGGGGGTGACATGGTAGTAGTATTCCAGTATTTGAGGGGCTGCCACAAAGAAGGGAGGGGGACGGTCAAGCTCTTCTCCAAAGGACCTGAAGGCAGGACAAGAAGCAGAGAATGGAAACTAACCGAGGAGAGAAGCATCCTAAAACTATGGAGAAACTTCCTGACAGTGAGAACAATTAACCAGTGGAGCGACTTGCCTCCAGAACTTGTGGGTGCTCCATCACTGGAAACCACGGGTGGGGTTGGACTAAAAGATCTCCAAGGTCCCTTCCAGCTCTATTCTATCCCAAAGGGTTCTAGTCCCACCTTAAGCCATGAAAACCGGCTGAGTGACTTTGAGCCAGTCCCCCCCTCTCTCTTAGCCCAACCCACCTCACAGGGTTGTTGTTATTGTGGGCTATTATTATAGGAGGCTGGATTTGTTTGCCGTCTTGAATTTTACACACACACACACACACACACACACACACACAGAGAGAGAGAGAGAGAGAGAGAGAGAGAGAGAGAGAGAGAGAGAGGGGTATCTAGTAGACAATCACTTCAATATGAGCCAGCCGTGTGCTGCAGCTGCCAAAAAAGCCAACACAGTGCTAGGCTGCATTAACAGAGGGATCGAATCAAGATCAAGTGAAGTACTAATACCACTTTACAATGCTTTGGTAAGGCCACACCTGGAATACTGCATCCAGTTTTGGTCAACACGATGTAAAAAAGATGTCGAGATTCTAGAAAGGGTACAGAGAAGAGCAACCAAGATGATTAGGGGGATGGAGGCTAAAACATAAAGGGAACGGTTGCTGGAATTGGGTATGTCCAGTTTAATGAAGAGAAGGACTGGGGGAGACATGATAGCAGTCTTCCAATATCTCAAGGGCTGCCCCAAAGAAGAGGGAGTCAAGCTATTCTCCAAAGCACCTGAAGGCAGGACAAGAAGCAACGGATGGAAACTCATCAAGGAGAGAAGCAACCTAGAACTAAGGAGAAACTTCCTGACAGTTAGAACAACTAACCAGTGGAACAACCTCCCTCCAGAAGCTGTGAATGCTCCAACACTGGAAGTTTTTAAGAAGAGACTGGACAGCCATTTGTCTGAAATGGTATAGGGTTTCCTGCCTGAGCAGGGGGTTGGACTAGATGACCTCCAAGGTCCCTTCCAACTTTATATTATTATTATTATTATTATTATTATTATTATTATTATTATTATTATTATTATTATTAATGTGTGTGTATATGTAGGTATGTGTGTGTGTGTATAATATATACATACACACACACACATATAATAGCAAAGGCAGGATACAGAGAAACAAATTATTACTATTATTATTATTAATCATCGCACAGCCAGCCAGATGTTCAGACTGGATTTGGCAATTTTTGTCTACCTATCGAGTCCTTACCAAGGACATCTGGGATAGGCAGATGTGGATGTTTGAGGGTATTAAGAGATATCGTGGCAGGATGGAAGCAGTTCCTAGGAAGGCCGCCTTTTGCAATAATATCATCATCATCATCATCATCATCATTATTACTATTACTACTATTACTATTATTATTACTATTATTATTATTAATATTATAAAACCCATGAAATAAAGAGAAAAGCAGGAGTTACCTTTTTTGCAGCAGCAGGAGCAGCGGCGGCGGCGGCGGACTTCACAAAGTGTCCCCTTACCCCCCCCCGCCCCCAAATAAATAAATAAAATAAATAAATAAATAAAATAAATAAATAAAATAAATAAATAAATAAATAAATAAATTAAATAAATAAATAAATAAATAAATCGGCCTGTGTTTTAAGGCTCTCCCCCTCTTCCCCTCTCCCCTCTCGGGCCCTCCCCCTCCCCTCCCTGCCTTCGCCCGGACCTTCCCCGAGAGACGTGAAATTGCCTCAAAGAGGCCGGAGCGGCAGGAGCGGCAGGAGCGGCGGCGGCACATGGCGGAAGGTGGGGCTCCCCTTCGCCGGCCAACCAACCTTGAGCCCGGCCGGGCTCCGCCCCGATGGAAGGCCGGGGCGGGGAGGGGGGGGGCGGTTCGGGCGAAAGCGCCGCGCTTTCCTCGAGGCTTCCCGGCCGAGTGGCGACGGCGCAGCTCTCGGCAAGAGCGGCCAAAGGAAGCCGGGCGGCGTTGCGAAGCCCCGGCAGGGACGGGCGAGAACCCTCTTACTATAAAAGTGGCGAGGCTTAAAAGGGAATCGCCGGCAGAGGCTTAAAGGGGGAAAAAAAAGAAAGAAAGAACCTTGATCTAGCTACCTTTTCTTTCTTGCTCTCCTCTCTCTCTCTCTCTTTTCTTTCTTTCTTTCTTTTTGCCATTTGATTCCTGAACGGGGGAAAGAAAAAAAGAGAGAGAAAAGGAGAAAGAGAGAGAGAGAGAGAAAAAAAAAAAGGTGGGCGCATGTTTTAATCCAGACTCACGTTGCCAGCGCGTGCGTTTCAAATCAGGATGGGCATTGCAGTCTCGATAATAATAATAATAATAATAATAATAATAATAATAATAATAATAATAATAATAATAATAATAATAATAATAATAATAATAATAATAATAAAAGAAATTCTTTAAATTGAGAGGGAGGGAAGGAAGGAAGGAGAGAGGGAGGGAAGGAAGGAAGGATGGAGAGAGGGAGGGAAGGAAGGAAGGATGGAGAGAGGGAGGGAAGGAAGGAAGGAAGGATGGAGAGAGGGAGGGAAGGAAGGAAGGATGGAGAGAGGGAGGGAGGGAAGGAAGGAAGGATGGAGAGAGGGAGGGAAGGAAGGATGGAGAGAGGGAGGGAAGGAAGGAAAGATGGAGAGAGGGAGGGAAGGAAGGAAGGATGGGGAGAGGGAGGGAAGGAAGGAAGGATGGAGAGAGGGAAGGAAGGAAGGAAGGATGGAGAGAGGGAAGGAAGGAAGGAAGGATGGAGAGAGGGAAGGAAGGAAGGAAGGAAGGCAGGGGCGATCGGCACCCTTGTGCACACACACACACACCTTGGCATTTTTATTTTTATTTTAATAAGATTCACAAACGCGCGCACACACACCCCTTTGCTTCCTTCTCTTTCCCACTCCCCCTTTTTTTTTTGCAAACGCTGCTTGCGCCGCTGCGCCTCGCGCTGTTCTTTCTTCTCGGGTTTATTAAGGGGAGCTTCTCGCCTTGTTGAAAAAAAGGAAGAAAAAGTAAGAGTGGGAATAAAAGCGGGGAAAAAGTAGATTTTGGGGGGGGGGAAGCGGGGGGGGGAAAGAGCCTCCTGCAAGTGAGAAGAAACCTGTTGTGTGAACGAGCGAGAGGAGGGCAGGCGTCTTTGGGGAGTTTCTGGGGAAGTGAAGAAAGAGAAAACGAAATAGAAGAGGTGTTTTCCAGAGGTGTTCAGGATCCGTTTTATTTATCTATTTGTCTCTGTTTGTTTGGTTTTTTTTAAAGGAGAAGAAAAAAAAAGCCTCGGCGTGGCAAGATTCTGTTAAAAGGGAGAGAGAGAAAAAAAAAACACAGCAGAGGAGAGAAGATAAGAGAGAAGAATTTAGCTGAACGCTCATTAAAACTGGAAAATTAGGACTCCAACCGTGTATGTATGTTTGGAAGCTTTCTTTGAAAAAGAAAAGTAGATTTGTTTCATTTTAGCCAGGAGGAGGTGGAAGATGAAAAACAATTCCTAATCTAATTCCGTTTCTGGGCAACTGCTTGCCATCTGGGAAAGAAAAAGCGTTGGGCTCTTGAAAAGCTTTTCTTTCTCTCTCCCGCCCCCCCAAAAAAATCAAAACCAGGAATTGCTTTTAATTCCTTCTTTTTGTGTGTGTGTGTGTGTGTGGCTGTTGCCGGGGTTAGACATGGCAGAATCCAGAAGTGACTTCTCTTGAGACTTTGCTTGCTGACTTGACAGTTTTTCTGCCTCTTCGTCAGACTGGGAGACTTGTTAGGGGTGTGTGTGTGGGTGTGGGTGTGTTCCTCCTCTTCCCAAAGATTTCCATTAGCTACTTTTCCTCTGGATTTCCCCCTTGAAGCACCCCCCCCCCAAAACTGAACCCTCGGCGGATGGAGGTCTTCTAGCGATGGTTTCACGCCTGCAGAAGAGTTTCAAGGGAACAGGAGGAGGAGGAAGTCTGCAGAGCGCTCTTTTTTAGGGGGGAGACAAAAAAAGGAAAAAAAAGAAGATCAAAAAAGACCATCTGTTCCTAGAAAACAAGACTTTTTTCCCCCATTCCAAAGCCTCCCCCCCCTAGCTTCTGATCCTGACTCCAGATAGCTCTGCAGAAGCAACTCAACCTTGATGGCAGGTAGGATGCTGCATCCTCTCATGCCTAAGAAGATCTTAAGAACTGCAAAGGCATCCAGAACCTGCCCCATCTCCCTGCAATAAATTAGGAATCCTAAGTCTCCCCACCCCCACCCCCCCAAAAAAAGAGTTGGCATTACAAAGGGGGTCGGGAGGGGGGGGCGAAAGAGAAAGCCAGGCGATTTAAATGGGGAGGTGACCTCTCCCACCCACCCCAGGACGTTTTAAGAAACATGCCAAAATAAATAATTTTTTTAAAAAAAAGGACAACGGCATCGAAGTGCTTTAAGAAAGAAAAGAAAAGAAAAGAAGAAGAAGAAAAAAAACAGGAAGCGAGAAAAAATATATATACCTCCCTGCAAAAAAGGAAAAAGGAAGAGCGCCAAGCAAGTAAAATGCAACTTTCGGAGGTAGCGGCGCTTGTGGTGGCCCTTATTGGGGTTTGTGTCTGGACGGAAGATGGGAGCAAAGTTATCTCGGATCGCTATGCAGTGTACTGGAACAATACCAATCCTAGGTAAGTGGCAAAGGGACCCAGCCGAACTGGGGGGAGGGAAGGCTTTTGTCTGTCCTCAGTTGCGTTTGAATGGGGTGGGAGCTCTGGGGGAGAAGAGGTTGGAGAATGGGGGGCTTGGACTTGCCCTGTAGATTTTTTTGGGGGGGCGTTGGACAGAAGTGGGAGGAACAGGAGAAGTTTTCCACTTGGGATGCCTGAAATGGAGGTAACAATCTAGTCTCTGGTTCTTTCCCCCCCTCCGCTCCCCCAACCCCTTTGCAAAGAGGCTAACTAGAAAAATTGCTGCAAAAACAGACCGCTGGTGGAAATATTTCCAGCTCAGGGGGCTGGGGGGGGGGAAGTTTCTTCCAAACTATTAATCTTTTTAAAAAAAACAAAAAATGCATCCCACATTGTGGCGTGTACAAGCTGTGTGCAGAGGGCAAAAGAGTTTGAAAGTGGAGTTTTATCCTGTCTGGCTTGAGGAAGATTAACCTACAAACTCTTGGGAAGTGACCTGTTTTTTTTTGTTTGTTTGTTTTTTGTTTTTTTAAATGGCCAAATTTTTTTTTGAGGGGGGGGGCGTGATTTTTGGCTGGCAGAGAGAGATGCTATTTTGGTCTCTTTCTAGCTCAGCTGTGCTGTGTTCTTGTGTCATATCTGGGTTCGTCTGGAAGTTTAGATCAGGCAATTCCCATCTTCCTAAAATGTGTAATGATTGCAAGTAGTTTATTTATACTAAGGGGCTGGAAGAATACCTCTCACATAAAACACTTTTTGCAAATGGGTATTTGCTTAGTCATCTTTTGGAGGGGGCATTGCAGCGAATGTTTATACCTGGAATTTTTTTTTAGCAAAAAATTGGGTCAGATCATTTCTTCCCCCCCCCCCACAAAACTCTCTAGACGCCAAGAATGCTGGGTTTGCTTAAATTTCACATCTCTTTGCTAGTTTCAGTCTAACTTGGATAAATTTCACTGGGGTGCCCTCTGAATCTCATCTCTTCCACATGCCTCAATTCCCCCAAATAATTCAATATTTGGGGGTATGGATATACACACACTCACAAAAACATACAGACACAGACACACAGTCACGGACAAGCAGCTGTCCCATATTTTGGCACCTTGGTGAAAATAAGTAATATTTAAATCAGTCATCCAGAAGTCAGTTCTAGGAAATCGTAAGACTGTGCAGCCAAGGAGAACAATTTTCTGAAGCAGCGTAGACTGTAAAATCAATTATATGTCACTTAAGGTCTCGATCTTGTCAAATTAAAACAGTTTTCTACTGTGCCTCTCTCTCTCTTTCTCTTTTTAACCACTTTGGATGGAAATACAGTTTTCTTTTTTTCTTTCTTTTTTTTTTAAAAAACACGTGCTGGACCAAATAGGCAGAACCTATTATTATTTTTTTTCCCCACCGGGGGTTGAATTTCCAAAGTAGCTTGAAGAGGAAAGGTTTATATTTTCAATTTAGATGGTGTGTGTGTATGTGTGTGGGGGGGGTTGCCTTGATGTTCCTGGAAGATAGTTCTAAATGTGGTATTTAAAACTGAGCAGGTTTTTTTGAGCCTCAGGCTGGCAAATGTTAGAAACTCACCCAAAGAGGTTGACCAACTGATTTTTGGTGAAAGACATGGTAGTTGATTATATTTTTTTTCTTGGGGGGGCGGTTATTAGATCACCTCTCTCCAATTCTGACATAAAAACCCTAACTGGCAGCCTAATTGGTTGGGTTTTAATGGTCAAGTAAGTCCAACATTCCTAAAATGTGGGGTCTGTTTGCGCCACCCTTGTTCACACCAGGCTGTTGTGGTCTGTCAGCTTGTAATGTGAACACAAATAGTGTTTAAATGAGTCCTCTTACTCTTCCTAGGTCCAAAGTAAAGCTGAGCATTCAGAAGTGACTTTTTTCTCGCGGAGGGCTTATAACAGCTTGCTGAAGTAGTTGAAACAGGCTGTTGGATGACAGCCAATCTTTGATTGCTCATAATGGACAGGATCTTAACCCCAAAATAACAGCTTCTTCCTTTAATCTTAGCAAACTCCAACCCTACCCTCCCCAATTTTTTTTTTTTTTAAAAACCTTTTGGAAAAAGTGATTCTTATTCCGTCTCCCAGTTGAAGGAGAAGCTGGCACCAGCATTCCCCTTTATTCCGTTTAGTATTTCATACATTGTGTTTAGTATTTCATAAATGGTGCATCACTTCCGAATCTTGCGTGGCTCCGTTGTTTTCTCTTTAAATCTGAAATCTTAGAAACATTTTCTTTTCTTTTTTTTCCTTTCCTTTCTGCAATTTGACCACAACTATGAAAATGAGAGCAAGAAGGAGTTCCTTCTTTATCCAGAGAGAAAGAATAAGCTAGTTTCTCAATACAACATTCATTTATCGAGAGCGGAAGCTAAAAACAAATCCCACAAAATTAGCAGTCCATGGGATATCTTTAGGGAACAACAGTAAAATTACGCCTGCAGTTTTTTTGTGAGTGCCTTGGCTACGGTTGAGGGTTTTGTGTCTCTTGGCACAAAGTTGTGTTGTGACACTTGTTTTCAGCACCTCTTAGCTACCTGCTGATATGTCAGGGCTGTGTTAATGCCTGCAGAAATGGACTGGGGTATCATCCAATTATGGAAGGGCCCGCAACAGACAGAGAAGCTTGGGGAGTTTGAATTGTTCGCAGGCAGCCACTTTTCACCATAAAAAGGAGAAAAAAAATAGATAAAAAAAATCTCCCCCTTGGGCAGAAATACCCCAACCAGCAGATTCGTGGGGTTTTTAACCGAAGGGGATTCTTGTTCTTTCACAACTTGGAGCCTTTAATGAGAGAAAGCTCTTCTCTCTGCCCACTTCCTGCCCGGATGAATAAAAAGCTTCATTCTCCAACAAAATGTTTTGGGTTTGAAGGAAATTGGGGACTGATTTCAATGCGGACCTCTGTGCTGTGAGGACACGGGAGAAGTTGTAAAGTTTAGAGGCCATATTGGAGATCATGGAGATGGCTGAGCTTTGAGGGAAGGACCTCTGGAGACCATCCTATTCTCCTGGCACTTGCCCACTTCTTACCCAGCTTTTGGTCTTGGCCATCATAGTTTATCAACCTGAAGAACTGGGGATAATTTAGTCTTTTCTATTTGGGGGTATGGCGTGTTTGAGACTAACACCTACGTGAGACACATGGGTTATTTTTCGCAGGGAGGAATTCTCCATTTGTTTTACTAGTCATTAACCTCTTTCATTTTTCTCCCTCCCCCCCCCCTTGTTTGCATTGCTATTTCTGCTTTTTTCCCCTCACCTCAAAATCCTAAGAGAGGAATTTGCCTGATTCGGGCCGATTTTTTAAAATTATTTTTTATTTTTAAAAAAGCCAGTGGGCCACTGACCTTCACTGAACCTTGCCTTTAAAAACACAATCCCTATTTTGGCACCGTTTGTGTGGCTTTCTTTGTGTGATGTGGAAGATATTTTATGGCAACTGTGTTTCCAGAGTTTATTTGGGGGGGGGGTGTCTGCTCCCTCTCCCATTTCTTAAATCATTGATAATTAAGATTGTCTACTTCCTGATTCTTAGCTTTGTAAAAAAAATAATGAGTCCTCTCGCTGGGAATCTCTGAAAGGTCCAGCTTTGGAGAAATGTGAAATATTGGAGTCACTGTTCTGTTTCCCCCCCAAAAAAACTGAAAAAGATTACAAACTTTTGTAAATTAAAGAAAAAAAATATGTCTAATGCAGAGCAAGGTGTTTTACATGAATGAACATAAATGGACACATGAACTAAATTTTTTCACCACCCTACCAGTACTTTATACATGGTTCGAGTGAATGCTGGTGAATTATCCTAATCGTAATGCAGATAGTGGCTGTGTTATTTTTCTGTGAATTTGCCTCTGGAAACAAACCCAACTTCCTATTTATTCTCATATTGTTAGCGTTCACAGGTAAGGTCTTTCCCCAAAACCAAAGATAATCAGATGTGCAAAAATATTTTGCAGTGATGGGGTTGCAAAGAGGCCGATTTTGATTCTAACTGATCACAATTAAAAAACCCAGCTAGCAGTTCTTTCACATTTCATGGTGTCAATTCTGTGGAAAGTGTGTCAGTTGTGTTGGAACTTAAGTGGGTAAGAGTTTGTACTGCTAGGTCAGTGTTGGGCGAGTTTCTTACCTTTTAGAGTGTCAAAAGTTGTCCATTAGGGAATTATTTCATAAAGAACTTGCAAAATAAGAATTTCAAAGTAGGTCCTGCCCAACGCTTAAGGAAAAAAGTAAATGCTTTTTTCTCAGTTTTGAATAATATCCATAGCTGAATGAGATAGCTTCAGCAGCTGAAAAATTAATACAGTTTATGGTTCACAAGTAGGAAGAAAAAGAAGACCCCCAATAACATGAATGCACATTGGTCTGAAATTCTAGATTTGTGTATAAATCCACTGCGAAGTCCTGAATGCACAGTGGAAATTAGGAAGCTCTAGAGACGAAGTCATGATAATGTACTTTTCCCCCCCTCCTCTCGGAAGGCTGAGGAAGACCCGAAGATATAAAAATTCCAGAAAATCTTTCACATCTATAATGTCCCTTCCTCTGCAGCTCTCTTTCTCTCTCTCCCATTTTATTATTCCCCTCTGAAAGCCACTGTTTCCATCTTGTGGCACATTTGCCTCCTCGTCTGGAGTAAAGGGGATGCCTTCCTTGATAATTGTGTCTAAATTAAAAATCAATTGTAAATTGAGACACCGGGAACTTCGCCCATTCTGAATGTAATTTTTGATCACCCGCAGGCATGCTTGATATTGCCGACCCATCATTGTGTTTTATGTGGTGACCACAGGTCCGGAGAACATTGAGAGATGTTTATTAAATATGTCTTTGTGTAGGCTGTTGATTGAAATATCCGCGGGTGGGAAAGGTTAGGCATAGACAGGGGTGGAGAATCCCGTGTGTGTTTTAAATGATATGTGTGTGTCTGTGTATATCTGGGGTGGGGACATGGTGGTGGTGGAGTGGGTATTTTAATCTGAAATTCCTCAAGCCAAGCTGAGGTTGAATTAAAAAAAACCCTGAGTGTCGTAGAAGCCTGCTGGTATCCCAGCAAAACAGCCGCCATGTTACATTTCCAGCAAGGAAAAACATCTTGGAATAGGTTTGCGTGTTGAGTAGAATTCAACTAGCAAATTCCAATGGGCCAATTTGAGGTTCACAAAGAGGAGTTGTGGATGATTGTCCACTTGGAGCCCCAAACGTCATGATCTTTAAGGATAGCTTTCCTTTTGCCACTACCTTTGTTTTTAATAAATTTAGGAATATCCCTTTTGCACCGGAACGGCATTGGATTTGAAATGTCCAATATGTTTTGCAAATAGGCGTGTGTTTTGTTTTGTTTGGTTGGCAATGCTGTGCTGAGTTTCCTTCTGCAATCTGGAGCTTTGCAGAAGGATTCCCTAACTGGCAATCATTTGGGTCAAGAGGTCGGCCTGTCTCCTGATTGCAAAATTGCCAAGGGTTCAAACGCATTTGGGTTGAGTGTGGGCAGATGCCAAACCCAAGTGCCCAGAAATTGGGCTGTGACCCATAATTTGGTGTAGGTAACCCCTGTGATTTTGGAGGGGCGGCGGTGGGGGTTTGTGTCTGGGAGCTGGATGGACTTTAGACTCAAGATGCCCACCCATTCCCAGCAAGAGCTGAGATGCTGTTAGAAACTCAAGCACATTTCTGTTCTTTGTGATGGTGTGACTGAAGAAATCATTTCCAAAGTATCAGAGATAAAGATTTGTCATTGTTGTTCACGCCACCTGCCACAGTGTAATGGGCAGTTTTAGTGTAATTCTAGAATGACAGTTTCCTTGCCACCAGATGAATTCCCAAGGAGATCACTGCATAGCTAGCTAGCTAGCTATCTGCAGAAGGAAAAAAGAGGGAAAAAATAGAGAGATGGGTAAATGGTTGGCTATTTTCTCTCTCAATTGGCAACGCAGATCCATCCCATTATTTTATTTTCCTTTGCCCTCCTGGCCTGTATTTAGCCACACAAATGTTTCTCATGTTCAATTGTTGTTATTATTTCTTTCCAAAGAGCTTTCACTGATGTGCCCACTCAGGACTGTTGTTTTAATTCTCTCTCTGTCTCTCTCTCTTTCTTCCTCCCTCCCTCCCTCCCTCCTTCTCACAGTCTCCCAATAGGTAAATGATTTGAAATTTCCAGCAAATTTGTGGAATTACAGGAAATTACTTTGCACTCTTGTGAATATTTCTGGAGATGACCACTGGGCAGTGGGCTGGATCAGATTCCCTAGGAGAATGATGTTAAAGATTCATCTGCTGTTCCGAATAAATTCTTAGGATCGTTTTTGGGGTGGTTCCATGAAGCTTCCTAATTTCAGAGGGAATCGGATGCATTTTGGGGAGAAGCAATTTGGGAGAGATAGTCCTCTCCTCAAAGCACCTGTGATTTCCACTGTGGTATCTCACAAACACAATAGATGGATGCCTTAGAAGGAAACTGGGGTTAACAAGGCCTTTGGTGGTGAATCACTATAAGACAGAGCTCTAAGTCTAGGAAGGAAGCAACAGCTACTTAATTAACAATGAGCACACGTGGACTTCAGGGTCCATCTTATCTGGAGAATAGATGGTTAGCCTTTCAGCCTGGCATCCTTGGGAAAAGGTTCAGATAGTTCTTAGAGACCCCATCTGAGTGAAATTGCTAATAAATAAGTGTTAAGAGTTTGAGCTGGTTCAGTGTCTGGGCTTCTGCCTATTAATCTCTTACAATCTCGAGAAGACACCTATCTTTTGAGATTCATCCCGAATTTTTCTTGCAGAATTCTGCCCCACTGTTATTGACGATGCCTTTAATTTAGTAAGTTAAAAAAAATAGTGAATGTGACAATTTGTGCTCCCCCCCAACTCTGCTAAATGTTTGGGGTACTTCATCTAGCTCTTCTTGAGATGGTGGCCTCATTCTTTTGAAGATCCATTATGGTCTTCAGTTGTTCTGAAATGGGCAAGCAGACTAATAATGGGATGAGCAAGAAAACATGAAAGGAAAAATAGAAAAAAGGCGATTTCTTTCATAGCCTCTTCATTTGGCTGAAATCGGAGCTGGCAGTCCCTGATTTCTTTACCATTAACAACAAAATAATTCTTCTTCTGAAGAACACAGGCAAAATAAAGAGCGTACAGCAGAAAAATCCAGCCTAACTCAAAACACCTCCCTATTCCTCCTGTTCTGGAAGAGTGACACCGTCATCTCTTTTATTTATTTAATTTATTTAAAAGGTTTTTGTGGGCGTCCGTCTTAAAACGCAGCAAATACATCCTTTCCGACGTGGTTGCTATAAAAAGCCAAACTTTTTACGGCAAATTGAGGTAATGATCCACAGTCTTCTTCCAGCATCTTTATTCCCTTCTCCAAGAGGCGGAAGATATTTCTCTCTTTTCCCCATCTCTCCTTATTAATTAAATAAAACTATTGATTAAAAGCCCTTGCTTGTGCCTTTCCCATTGCAATAATAAAACTCCATGGTCTACAGCACAAGTCAAGCAAATATAATAATAATAACAACAACAACAACAACAACAACTATTATTATTATTATTATTATTATTATTATTATTATTATTATTATTATTATTATTATTATTATTGTGGTGAAGATACGAAAACCTCCATGGCATAGAATCTAGTAGTCATCCTCATCAATAACAGACAATGTTACTGTCTGTTAACCAGAGCAGCCTTCAGAGGCAAGCAATTAGGGTTACTACTAAACTTTCTGGAAAAGCTTTACCTTAACCACCTTCCATCAGGAATCTGTACCGCTTCTTGTGACTATAATTCCCAAAGTGGATTTCAGGTTAAGAAAAATGAGATGAACAGCATCCTTTGCTATTTGCTTTCTTTCCCCCCCCACCCCCACAATTTATGGAAGACGCCTGCAAGGTGTATCCTTATTATGGCATGATAAATTCCATCACTGCTTTTAAAGAAACTGGATCTTCAAGGTTGGTTGTCTTCCAGATAGAACTTCCAACGTTAAGACACAAGGGAGGAATAAATGGCGGACACTCAGTTACAATCTCCTGTTTGCTTCTCTGATGAGAGAGGCATCTCAAGTTTATTTTCCCAGTATAGCCTCGGCTATAAATCCTAGAAGCCTTTGCAATATTCTGCAGGGAGGTCCTATTTTTGGAAGGGTGTGTGCGTGGATGGTTATTCTTTTCACCGGCTCTTGCACATAGCATTAACATTAATTCCTTGCCATATTTCACCCCCTTTTCCCATTCATTTTTGAAAGGGGTCCAGTGTCCCCCTTTCAGGGCTGGGAATCTGTTATCTCCCTGCCCAGCGCTTGAATTCGAAGTGAGTCCATTTATTCTCCACCCTGTGCTCAAATTTTCGCTCTTGATCACCCCAGATCCAATTTAAGCCAGAGCTTTCTACCAGTTTTCACCGCTCCAAAAAAAAAACCCCACAAAAAAATCTCCTTGCTCCTTTCCCCCCCCCAAATCGTGGCTGAGTTTCTCAAAATGCCGTTATGCCCCCCCTTTTTTTTTTAAAAAAAGTTATTTTAAAATGCGTTTCTCCCCCACCTCACCCCGCCTTCCTTTCAAATATCCAGTTGGCCTGTCCATTCTCCCAAACCGTTAAATCCTCTTTATTGGTTCTTTGAGCTGTCTCAGCCGGGCGGTTAATAAACAGCAGATGCAAACAAGGTCCAATTTCTCTCTCTGGGGGACACAATTGTGTTTCCCCACAGGTTATATATTTGGCTGTCTTGTGTGCTGAATTCTAAGCGAAAGGTGGGGTCGCTCGGGCTGCTGTTCGTCTACATTTGCGTTCTCCCCTCGTCTCATTGGTTTGACTCCTGAAGTTGAAGGCTTGGGGTGCAAATAAGGACCGGCTCCTCAAGCCTCCAGTTCCAAATTGTAGCACGGTTTTGCTTTGGTTTTGTGCCACCATCTTGAGTTGGCGGTTTTAGCGTGTAGGCGTATGCGAATACCTAATGGACTGTCTCGGTGTGTTTTTAAAAAACATGCCATGATTTTGGTGACATACGAAGAAATATATCTAGGTTAGAAGTCTATCTGCCTTGATGGTTTAACCAGTCCATGTGTATTGCTTGTGTTTATGTCTCTGTTTCCCTTGTTCGGTGGTTTTGTCCTAATTACGAGAAATCATTATATAATACGGTAGTAGCCGTACAGCTAAAGAAAATACTAACATATGTATCCCCATAGATACGTATTTCAGTTGAACGTACTTAACAGAAGTACAAAAAAAGTCATAAATGTGTATTTATATTATACATATGTGTATATTTTGTGAACCTGTGTCTATTCAACAAAATGTACATACACTAGGTGTTTTGTCTTTTATTTTGATACACTGAATATTTTCTTAGATAAAGATGCTGTGTGTCTAATCAACAAAACCATGGATTTTAAAGCTGATGTTTATTGCACATAAACATCCTGTATTTTTTATACATATGCGTGTGTGTGTATGCATGTATTATATATAATACATATGTACACATGCATGCACATGTAATAGACACAGTATATTACATACACATATATACATGTATTGCAAACACACATATTCATATATTGCAGGCATACATATACATATATTACATACTTATATATACATGTATATACTAAACATTACACATACCTATACATACATGTTCACATATGTTACATATATATACACACACATATATATTCATAAATTACACACACACACACACACAGATATATATATATGTCTACTCATCTTTTTTTAATGTTTGATCAGTAAAAATGACACATGAGAATAATAACCGCTGAAAAGATGATTCCCCGAGCTTATGATTTACATTTTGGCTGTGTAAAGGAGAGAAGAACCGAGAATGAAAAATAAAGAGATTGGTTTAAATAGAACTGGAGGGGGGGTACACATTACTGGCTATTTTGCAATGGGTGGGGTACTGACCAGAAAGGGGGGAAAATCAAATAAAAAGAAACGTTAGGTATAAATTCATTACACCTCTATAAAGTTCATTTGAAGTAGGATAAAGATGATGGATTAACACCAAAGCTTTTGCGAAAAAAGGTGAGGTTTGCAAAGAGATTCAAATGGGAAGAAGAAAGTGTATAAATAGCGTGTGTGTGTGTGTGATTTCCTTGTTTTAAGCATGATCCCCTAACCCCTACGAAATGATGAATTCTTCATATTTCGGGTCATTCCTGATTTTAGAGGACTCCGTAGTAATTTTCCACAGTAACACCGATGCAACTAATTCCTCCCATCCCGTTTTTTCTCTATTATATGACTTCAAACTGTAGAGTTCACGGTGCCTGGACCATTTTTATGTTCTTCTGCTCATTTTTGCATCCATCTACAAACAGTCATCTTATGTCTTTAGCCATTTTGAGTTGCTGGTGGTGTCACCGGTTCACTGTTGAATTATAGCTTGGGGATAAGATATTTTTCTCCCCTCTTTTATTTCTGACTTAACCCAGCCATATTGGTTGTCAAGAAAGAAAAATGGCTCGGATTTGCTTAGCCACCCCCACCCCCAATTTCCTTGAAATTTCATTTTTAGGGGCCCTAAACAAATCCCAATTTTCAGCTCTTCTCTGTTCCCAAATTCTGAATGAACACACAATGAAAAATTTAGTGGTCATTGCTCATTCTGACTTTGGTGTATTATCTCCTTAATTTTGTATTAACAAAATGTTCAGATTGGGGCTGGGGGGTGTCACAGTTTTCCTGGTAGTCTCAAGCGATTTAGAGAAAGGTTGCAAAAATGGTTTAAAGTTAACCAGTTTTTTTCCTCTGGCAAGCCACGATACTGCCCATACATGATTCTCCTTTTTTAGGATGAGTAACTCTTGGGCTTGTCCTGGCAAAATGGGGAACAGATTCGAAGAGATTCCAGCTTTGCTGCTTCAAACCATCACTTTTATTCACAAAGTGGCTGCAAAAAATTATTTCTCATTTAAATTAGCGGTCACACTATTGCAAACAGTATCTCTGTATATAATCCTTGCTGTGCGTGGTTACATTGAAGTAGGACTTAATTCTGAGTGGGCACATTTAAGATTGTGCTTATTAGCGCCAGAGGTGAACACTTACCCAGGCGTTAATGCATATTATTTGAGTTATTTTTATTTTTAAATGTTTGTAATACAGTTAAGGATTTAAGGATTTTTTTTTCTCTGTTGGATATTGGAAGGTGGGAAATCCTTGATCCAGTGATGCTGTCACAATTTTTGCTTTACAGTTGTTTATGTCTTAAGGGACTCGGGGTGCCACACACTTAATCTGGTTAAATTAAAAATGTAGAAGTTGCATTCACACATCCCAGGTGGGATTAATTTTAACCTTGGTTTGGTGTGTGATTTTGGGGTGGCTTGGTGGTGTAGACCAAGCTTTTGCTTAGATTATGGTTTTGAAAATAGGTGAATGCATTAAGCAAATTAATCACATTGCACGAATGCAGCCATAGAGTATAGGAAGGAGATGTTTTTTCTTGGAATGTATATGTGTTTAAAATTATTAGATTGTAGCTTTGTGGGAAATGCACGGGAGCACTAAAAATGAGATTGAGAAATATAAAAAAACAGATTAAGCCCAAGGACCTCCAAAATCACACATGCTGAATACCTAGGCCGAATATTGGAATGCCCTTCTTTGATTTGATATTCTTGGCTGAATAATTTAAATTTCCTAGTTTCTTTCGCGGAGGTTCTAGGTTAGCACCAGGTACAATGAATGCCTATATCTCATGATGACTCCCAACTCAATTGTCTTTCCCAGCAGTCAAGTTCTTAGGTTCTCCCCTCCCCATTTATAGTCAATCTGCTTTTTTTGGGGTCCGGGGGGGCAAGACATTGAAAGAATTCTGACAGTGTGGATAACTAGTTTGTTATCCTTTTTCTGCTTCGGTTCCCCACCCCCAGAGAAATCTCTGAACAAAGGCCTGCTTGGATCCTGCTTCCAACATTCATGGAGGCCACCAAGCAGGAGAACAAACATAGGAAGACTTGTTTTTTCAGAGCTTGCAATGTGTGGTTTGAAGGTGTTCACAGGATCTGGCCATCCCAAGTTGGTTTGTTCCTTGAAGCTAGCAATGCAATGTTTCCTCTTGAAGATGCCCAGAACTGGCCTTGAAAACAGGGTTGGTTTATACTGTAGTAAGTATGGTGGACATCTGTACAGTACAGTATAGCCTAAATGTAGTAAGTTCTGGACATCTTCATAGCTGCTTTCGTTCCTCACCCAAAGTCTGACCGCATCATTGCTCAAATGTAGCATTTAGTAATAGCACTTTGACTTGTATACCGCTTCATAGTGCTTTGCAGTCCTTTGTAAGAGGGTTCACAGAGTCAGCATATTGCTTCCAACAATCTGGGTCCCCATTTTATTTACCTTGGAAGCAGTGGTGGGATTCATATATGTGAACAGCTGGTTCTCTGTGTGGATGCCGTTTCCGGAAGTCCGTTCTGGGCCTGGGCAACAGAAAATTAGCTACCGGTTCTGCCGAACTGGTGCAAACTGGCTGTATCCCATCACTGCTTGGAAGGACGTAAGTCCGCGTCAAATATAAGTCCTCTTGGCAGATCTCCACTCCCTACAAGCTGTATGGAATGCAGGTCAAATTGGCAGGCCTTTTCCAAGGTGCCCCCCATTTTATGGAATAGCCTGTGCCCCAGAAGTGCAGATGGCGCCTATCCTGCCAGCATTTCATGAATAAGCCAGTTTTTTTTCCAGTACATCTTCAACTAATAGATCTTTAGGACAATTGACCGATGGTTTTTTTTCCACAATGCTATTTTTAATCCTATGTATGCAATTTCATTTTCATTGAGTTTTTGTTGGATCCTACTTGAATTCAGGATTTGGGGCAGTTGTGTAAATAGTGACAAATAAATACATGCTGGATGTATCCTGCAGTTGTATTTGTACACTGCTTCTCTGTGTTTCCAGTCGCATTTAATCAGGATTTGGCTCTAGGTTTTTGTAGTTCTTAATGATTGAATCGGTTGAATTTTATAGTTTTAATATGACTTTATACGTCTTTTAATTTCTGATTGTGTGCTATCCAGATTTGATTGAAAGAAGGGCAGCTATGTAAATACTATATTATATCTACATATCTGCACCTGCACCTATATCTCTATCTCTATATTTACAGCTACAGTATATCTACTGTATATATCTATTTATATTTCATATTTCTGAATTGCCCTAAATCCATATCTGTATTTAATTTAGGGACCCTAAATCCATATCTGTATTTAATAGATATATAATGTCTCTCTATCCATCCATCCATCCCTAAACTTATGTTACATTTTATATTTATTACAACTCTGTTGATCATCTGCCTGTCTGTCTCTGCCTGCCTGCTTTTCTTTCTTTCTTTCCTTCTTTCTTTCTTTCTTTCTTTCTTTCTTTCTTTCTTTCTTTCTTTCTTTCTTTCTTTCTTTCTTTCTCTTTCTGTCTGTCTGTCTGACTATCTATCTATCTATCTATCTATCTATCATCTATCTATCTATCTATCTATCTATCTCTATCTTTCCATCCTAATTTTTATTCTCTCTCTCCACACACACACACAAACACATACACACACACACACTAAATTATTACAATTTTTTGCATCCTGCTTATATTCCCCGGCAACATATTTTGAGGGTGAGCGGTGGCGTTATGCAAAGCTGAGAAAAGAAATTAGAAAGAGTTTGCCAAAGCAATTAAAGGCGTGAGGCAAGAAAAAGCAAAGCAAACGTACAAACATTGCCTTTTTTTTTTAATCTACTAAACGATCTAAGTTATGTGGGGCAACATGCAGATTCTTCCATGGTCTGATCCTTTTCTGCAGCAAAGGTTTAAGAGAAATGGCCCTTGGGCCTGGCTTGCATTTTACCAGCTTTTGCTGCCCCACACCGCTTCTTCGCCATCTTAGCTAGCAAAATTGATTCCTGGCACAGGACAACGATGCTTTCTGTCTATATTAAACAAGCTCTCTTTGGCTTTCCTAGTGGTTTTCAGGATTGTTTCAAGGCAGCTCTGAGCGGAGACAGCCGAGCAGAAGAGAGAATTTGGAATTGTTGCAGCAGGAGGAAAAAAAACACACCCCAAAAAACCAAAACCTTAAGCTCGCAGAAAGCTGTAGTTGTCACTTTTGAAATACTGAATGCCTCGTATCCTTGCTATGAAATGGATTTGACATACCCTGGAGCAGGTTCATTTCTTAAAGCAAGAACTAATTAAAATCCATAAATAATTTCATAAAATTCTAGCGTTAGAAATTGGATACGGGCAAACGTGAAACCGGATTAGTCCGTTTGTAGGGCAAATACAGACTTGGTGGCTTCGGCATTAAAATGGGGTTTTCCCCCGTGCCAGTGTGGACAAACGCGGTGCCAGTCAAGAATTTCTCCTGTGAAATCTTGGCTTGTTCGTGACACTGATTAGGCGAAGAGCACCTAAGAAAGAAGGTCTGCTCTGCCATTTCAGAAGCATTACTTGTAGGAGCACAGCAAGACCTCTGTCCTTCCAAAATGCGGGGCACAGAATTATGGGTTTAAGTTTATTTCATTTGTTTGTATCTCACCTTTCTTATTTTTGCAAATAACTCAAGATGGTAGACGTATCCCAACACACCTTCTTCATCCTATTTTCCCCAAAACAACAACCCTGTGAGGTGGGTTGGGCTGAGAGAGACGGCCTGGCCTGAAATCACCTAGCTGGCTTTCATGCCCAAGGCGGGACTAGAATTCACAGCGTTCTGGTGATTAGCTTAAAGACACCCAGTAGGCTTTCATGATTTAGGTGTGATTAGAACTTACATTGTCCTAGTGCGGGGGGTCTTCAAACTTGGCCCTTTGATGACTTGTGGACTTCAACTCCCAGAATTCCTCAGCCAGCTGGCTGAGGAATTCTGGGAGTTGAAGTCCACAAGTCATCAAAGGGCCAGGTTTGAAGACCTCTGGTCTAACCTAATGCTTCTCAACGGTGGCAGCTTTAAGATGGGGAGACCTAAACTCCCAGAATTCCCCAGCCAGGCATGCTGGCTGAGGAATTCTGGGAGTTGAAGTCCACAAGTCATAAAAGGGCCGAGTTTGAAGACCCCTAGTTTAAGCCAATGTTTCTCAACCTTGGCAAGCTGGAGATGGGTGGACGTCAACTCCCAGAAGTTCCAACGGGCATAAGAGTTGAGGTCCACCCTCTTCCAACTTGACATGGTTGAGAAACACTGAGATGTGATGGCTGAGACTTAAGTTCAGGTGCCATGGGCAGAGGTTTGGACTAGAAGACCTCCAAGGTTCCTTCCAACCCGACTATTCTATGTTCTAAGTAACCAGTGAGTAGGAGAGGAACTTATCAATGTCATCCATATGGTTTTTTCCCCCCTGAAGTTTCTTTTCCATTGCCTCCTCCTCTTCTTTCCAGGTGTCTCCCTGTCCAAAAATTGAGTTTGGAAAGAGACCTTGAGGTCATCAAATCCAATCCCTTGCTCAATGCAAGATTCCAGATTCAATCACAATCAGAACATCAACTGTTACTTGCCATATCTAACAGCTACTCTTACTTCCCTGGGTAATTATGATTGAACAATTCTTACTGCTATGAAGTAATCACAATCTGCCTTCACGACACTTTAACCCTAACCAGTTTTGGTCTAGCGGTTAAGGCACAGACTAGGTTAAAAAAGAGGAGAGGGTGAGTTCTAGTTCTGCCTTAAGCATGAAAAGCAGCTGGGTAACTTTGGGCCAATCACTAGGCCAGGGGTCTTCAGACTTGGCACTTTTATGACTTGTGGACTTCAACTCCCAGAATTCCTCAGCCAGGTACGCTTAAATGGTCCTCCTTCCAACAGATGGGACTTCTTATGGAAGAAAAGGTCCCCTTCCTGTTCTTGCTCCCTCTTGGCTCCCCCAGAGGAGAAGATAAAGTTTTCTGATGATTTGATCCTCATGGATGAAGGAGATCTTCTTCAGGCAGTCCAAATTTCCAGCTCCCGAGCTGCAGACCGAGGCTTTCTGACTCTACATAGCACACAGCAAAGCCATAATTGGTGTCAGGGATCCTAGATCACATTCGTTCGGCGCTTTCCTGCCCTGAGTGCTCAGAGAACATGCCACTCATCATTACTGGAAAGCGGCAAGGTCTCTGTCAGCTAAAGAAGATGCCATCTTGTGTATTACAGACATTTCTCTCCCCCCCCTCCTTCCAATTGTCAGATAACAGTGACGTACATTTATTTATAACATTTTAATCCTGGCCTTCTCCGAAGAGTCAGAAAGCGCTTCCGTGGCCTTCTCCCTTCTCCGCGTGCTGTTTTCTTTCTGGCCTCTTGACAATCCCTAGAAACAAGTTTTTGGCTGAGAAATTTGAAATGGCTTAAAGATTGCCGCTGAGTAGGGATTTGGACCAGTTTGAAAGTCAGCCTGAGCTGCTTATTTTGGAAATGTATCCACGCCATGGCTTCCTTAGCAGTTCTTCAAGCATAGCATCGGGCTTGCTTTTCCTTCTTGATGCGTTCCTTATTTTGTTGGGCACTCACTCAGAGACGTCTCTTTGGCAGCGAGTTCCAAGCATGTGTACAAAATGGATTTGTCTGTTTGTATGTAGGGTGTAACGGAAGGGTATAAAAGGGAGAGGAAGGAAGGAAGGTAGCAAATGCATTTCCCCGCACACCTTTGTGAGAAGAACAGGACCTCGTTTCTCCGGAAAATAGGCAAATGTGAGTGGTGCCGTTTTCTCTTTTCGAAGCTTATTTAGGGAGCTTGCCTCAAAGGCTGGTAAAATCCTTCATCGTGCACTGAATGAACGCAAGGCTAAGTTAGCTTCTGGTTTACTCAGACTCCTTTTAAGATGGAGAAAATTACTAGCACTGTGGCTGCTGTTCATAATAAACATTGCTACAATTACGGGCCACCTTGGAATGTTGGCTAAGGTAATGCATGTGTAAACCCTTCAGACGCTTGGGCTATGACGCACGAATGCCCGATAGCGATGCGTGTTCTGCAAAGGCGCTTCGTCATAGTTGCAAGAACGCGCCCGCCCCACCATGAAACCCGAAGGTTCAGAGGTACAAGAACACCCCCCACACACACACACACAGATTTCCACACCGATTTTGGCACGGGGGCTGGAATGCGTGACTTTGGATCGTATCTGTTTCTGGGCTCAAATACAAAGCGCGCATTTTGGATAGACCCAAAAGATAAACAGTAATAATCTGACCTATGAAACATACGCTGGAGATGTTTCCTATGAAAGAACCGAAGGGAGGATTCTGCCTGATGTGGTGGGCACCACAAGATCGGCGTTGCGTGAATTGGCATGACGCTTGTTTATTTAGAAAATGCATATGGCTGCCCACTCAATCTTACTGACTCTGGGTGGCTTACTAAAAATGTCAACCCATGCGGTGCTGTATAGGGATGTTGAAGCCCTCCCCACTTTGAGATCCAGTGGGAACTAGAAAGGAAACCATTTCAGCGTGAGGTTTATATCCGTGGAACAACCTACACCTAAAAATTTGGAGGATGACACTGCTATGATGTTTACAAGGCGGTTGTGTCCCGAAGGGCATTCGTTTGATCTCCTGATGTCGCTGAAAGTGGACTTTGGCTTTTATTTAAGAGGGAGAATTTTAATATAAATTTTTGGCCCTTATGGCGTCTGCGTACGCGTGAACCGTCAGGCATCGATTTGGGGCTGGTGGGATACAAACCTGGAGATAAATAATAAACTTGAGGAAAAACCACAGAGATTTGGGTTCCTTTTTTTAATTGCCTGGCATATGTCAGATTAAAATAATTGAATAGTCCTTGTGCTGGCACAGATCGGATAGAGAGATCTCTAGGGATGCTGGTTAACTTGTTCTCAGGGAGGAAGGAAAGGAGGGAAGGATGAATGGATGGATGGACGAATGGATAAGTTGGGAGAGGTGGATGGATGGATGGATGTAAGTGACACACAAACAGGCAGATGAATGAATAGATAGATTGCTGAATCTCAAAGAGATAGATAGATAGATAGATAGATAGATAGATAGATAGATAGATAGATAGATAGATAGATAGATAGCTGAATCTCAAAGATAGATAGACAGACAGACAGACAGACATGGACAGACAGGTTTATTCATTTATTCATTGGAGTGAATATGAAAGATGTTATTTGCTTATTATGAATTGATATGATTTTTAATCTGGCCTTGATTATTGTTTAGAAATAACCCAAGGCGGCATGTGGGCCAATATTCAGTCAGAGTTGGGCCCAGTGATTAATTTTTCAACTCTTGATTTACCGCACAAACCAGATTTAAAAGTCAGGCACGTGCCAGCGGAAGGAGTTTTGGTAGCATCTTAGTATTCTCCAAGTCGGTCATGAGCACTCACGGTTAAAGCTCAGTTGATGGGAGACTCTGCCCTGGCTGTTATCTCAGGCAGACGCTGCTAAAGTGGAAAATAGCACGCTGGGTGAATTGATAGACAATTTCGTCTAAAGGGGTTTTCTTTGTTCCTAGGCTTGCTGTGATTTCCCCCCCCCCTTTTAAAACAGGCCTTCGGTTGGTTAATTATCCCTTTAGAGCAGGCCTAAAATATAAGAGTGTCTTTCCATGAGCTGGGCGGCCGTTATGCGTTTAATTAATTAATAAATAAAAAATTAAAAGTCACAGGTGAGCTTAAAGATTCAAAAGGCAATCCGGCCGGGTGACTGGAGATTGTTGGTTGCTTTTAAAAAAAAACGAGTCTCATTTTCCCCCTTAAAATTCAGGCAATATCTCTATATATCATAGAACGTTGCCCAGAAGTGTTGAGCAGGCGAAGAATATTATCACAAGGGCAGAACAAATATGGAGGGGAGATTTCTTTCGCAGAATATGTTTCTTTTTCCTCCTCTTTTTCCAAGCGGTGATGAGCATTGATTGACACGTGAGGATATTGAAAAGAAAATAAGGCCCCTGTTTGCATTAACATTCTCATCCTAAAAGCAAATTGTAATGTTCCCATCGTAATAGGTTCTGATCAAATTAACTTTTCTGGAAAATGCGTTGATCATTGTCGGCCGGTGTTTATATTAGCAAGCCATTATTCTGCGATTATAATGGGTGTAAAATATTTCGAGATAAGCGAGGGACGCTATGCTAAGGTGATGTGTGTGAAAATTTTTTTTCTGGAAGAGGCTTTCTTCACACACACACACACCCCGCCACCCCCCACCCCCGCTGCCATGAATGCTTTAAAAATAAATATATATATACTTCTCAAGCAAGCAACTAGAAAAAATATATCAGAAACCAATCCAGCTTTTTTTAAAACAAACAAACAAACAAGCAATATTAGGTGCTATTAGGTGATTGGCTGCCGTAATAATTTTCATATTGATTTTAAAAAAATCAACAACACATTTGCTCATCCCCTTGTTATTTTAAGTGACCTGGCTTTGGACCCACCTTTTGATTTTATTATTATTATTTTAACCATCGATTAAGAGTTTATTGATGAAGGGTTTATTGGTCCTTGAAATTTGCAGCTCCCGCACCTTGGCGGCTCAATAGCATTTATATATGTATGTATGTATGCATGTATGTATGTATGTATGTATGTATGTATTTATTTATTTATTTATTTGCTGCGAAAACCTTTCAGACCATCGTCGGGCCCTTTTGAAAACAATAATAAAAACAAGAAATAAATGTATTCATCCTTCTGAAGAACTTTTAAGCTGGTGGGACGGATGGGTGGAAGAGGGGATGAAAGCCATGGAGATGAGATTTCCAAGGCCATCAAGAACAGCTCTGCCCTCGACGTGAGGCGTAGTAGCTCCGAGGAGGCATACAAATGACGGTTCTATTGCCTGCAGTGAGTATCTAGTCTGCAAACTACTCAAGCGGAGGAAAGAATATTCTAATGACCGAGTTGTTCTGCTTTCCTGGGGAGGGCAAGATTTTCTTCAACCCCTTCACAAAGCTTTGCATAGGAAGTCCCCCCCCTTTTTTTTGCACGCCATCCGTAGTCTTCCTTCCCCCCCTCCCCAACTCTCTGCCATCCCCAGTTTGGTTCCCCTGTAACCGGCTCTTTGCTGCCTTGTTCTGCTCAAGTGCTTCCTATTGTAAGCAAGCTAATTACTATTTAATGAGCCACTAAGCTGAGAACCAGTTTGGTCTAGTGATTAAGGAAGACCCCAAGCTAGAAAATGGAAGACACTGCATTCAAGTCCTGATTTAGCCATGAAAGCCAACTGGGTGACTTTGAACCAATCACCAGGAGACGGTGAGTTCTGGTCCCACCTTAAGCCAGGAAAGCCGGTTGGGTGACCTTGGATCAGTCTTTCTCTCTCAGCCCAACCCCAATTTACCGGATTGTTATTCTGGGGAAAAATAGGAGGAAGAAGGAATACAGTTAGTCCTCGGCTTACGACCACAATTGTGCCCAAAATTTCTGTTGCTAAGTGAGACATTTGTTAAGTGAGTTGCCCCATTTGTTAAGTGCATCACTGCAGTTGTTAAGTTAGTGACACGGTGGTTAAGTCAATCGGCCTTTCCCTTTTGCTTGTCAGAAGGTCGCCAAAGCATGTCCCCGGGACACTGCAACCGCCATAAGTATGAGTCAGTTGCCAAGTACCGTATCTGAATTTGGATCCTGTGACCCTGGGGATGTTGCAGTGGTCGTAAGTGTGAAAAACGGTCATCAGTCACTTTTTCCAGGGCCGTTGCCATTTTTTTTTATTGAAAAGTTTTAAAAATACAGTTTTCCTTTAAAAAACCCCCTTCGCCCTCCCTCCTCCCCTCCCTACCTCCCCCCTTCCCCCCCCTCCCCCCCTCCCTCCTCCCCCCCCACCTCCCCCCAACCCCCCTCCCCCCCCCGGACTTCCCAGAGCTAAATACAAGGTATATATATATATAAAAAAGCAATCATAAACAACCATATACTAACAACTATAAATTCTAAAATCCATCACTCTAACTTATATAGGATCAAACAAAACTTAGCATTATTAAATATATATAGAAGACAAAAGAAAAAAAGAAAAAAGAAAACGAAAGAAGACTTATTCAAATGCTAGATAAAACTTCTTGACCCTATACTTATTCTGGATAAACTCAATCCATTTTCTCCATTCCATAATATAATGTTCTTGCGAGTAGGGCCGTTGCCATTTTGAACGGTCATTAAATGAATTGTTGTAAGTCGAGGGCTACCTGCATTAGGTATCTTTGCCACCTTGAGTTAGTTGTAAAAATAGTTAAATAAATTTGAATGTAAATAAGCCACGAAGCTGCGGAAATAAGGAAGAGTGGGTGCCCTTTGCCATCAGAAGTTCAGAGATAATGGATCCAAATGTTGTTAGAATAGCAGGGATCTATCCACCTGAGGTGACTTGCTAAATCGCTAAGGTAATGAAGATGACAATCCGGGGATCTGCCAGATTTAGTTTTCCCATTAAAATCTGCCATGATGATGGCCCAACACTTACCGAAAATTAGATTTACAATTTCCTTTTTCTATCCTTGTCTTGAAAGGGACGCGGTGGCTCAGTGGGTTAGGACGCTGAGCTTGTCGATCAGAAGGTTGGCAGTTTGGCGGGTCGAATCCCGAGTGCCGCGTAACAGAGTGAGCGCCTGTTACTCGTCCCAGTTTCTGCCAACCTAGCAGTTCGAAATGCAAGTAGAAAAATAGGGACCACTACGGTGGGAAGGTAACAGCGTTCCGTGCGCCTTTGGCGTCCAGTCATGCCGGCCACATGACCACGGAGACGTCCTCGGACAAGCGCTGGCTCTTCGGCTTTGAAACGGAGATGAGCACCGGCCCCTAGAATCGGAAACGACTAGCACGCATGTGCGGGGGAACCTTTACCTTTACCTTTTATCCTTGTCTTGGTGGTTATGAACAATCCAGCGAGGAGCTTCTCAGGGTTTTGTTTATTTTTTTAAAAAAATGGTTAAAAGATTCATAACCCCTCTTTTTGTCCTGTTGGCGTAAAGCAACAAAAAATCTTCACAATTAAATAGCCTCATGGTTTTAAATAAAAAACACAGATGGTTAAAATGCAAAAGGGGCCACTGCATAAAAATACAATAAAATATTTAAACATCTCCCAGTTAAATGAAATCTTAAGCGTTTTCTTGGAGAGGCAGAAATTGACCAACTTTTCAAAGGTGTTTAAAGACAATGTGGAATGGTTGTAGAACTATTTAGAGAGAGTTTTGTGTAATGACGAGGGCACCAGGCTAAAAAAATAAAAACAAAACAGGTTCTGGTCCTACTTTAATGCCTATGGGCCAATCACTAGGAGACTGAGAATTCTAGTCCCATCAGTCATTCTGATCCATCTCCAAAGAAAAATTGATAGACTGGACTCACCCATCATGCTAAGCCCCTAGTGGGTGTGTTTTAAGTTGGCTCGATCCAGGCACAAAGTCATTGTAGTTTAAGGTTAAGAGCAGGGGTGTCCAACTTTGGCAACTTTAAGACCCGTGGACTTCAACTCACAGGATTCCACAACCAGCATGGCTGGCTGTGGAATTCTGGGAGTTGAAGTCCACGGGTCTTAAAGTTGCCAAGGTTTGCACACCCCTGGTTTAGATCTCAGCAGTTGTGTGCACCCATCAATTGAGTTTTAAAGTTGCTTTATGTAGAATGCAATTTAACATCTCTGATAGAAGCTGTCAGACCTCTGCTCAAATGCCTTTGCCGAAAGAAAATGTTCTACCCCCACACGGCTCTTTACCACTAAGAAAATTTGACTTAATAGGTTGTCCTCAACTTAACAACCAGTTGTCTAGTGACTGTTTGAGATTACGAGGCTGTGCTGAAAAAAGTGACTTGCAACACACTTATGAATGTTGCAGCGTCTCCGTGGCCACATGATCAAAAATTTGGGCACTTGGCAACCAGCAAGTATCTGTGGCAATTGCAGTGTTTGGGGTCATATGATTGCCAGGGGTGACCTTCCGACAAGCAAAGCCGAGACGGAAAGCCAGATTCACTTCACAACCATCTCACTTATTTATTTATTTATTTATTAGTTTTTATAAACCGCCCTTCTCCCGAGGGACTCGGGGCGGTGTACAGAGGAAGAAAGGTCTACAGATGAACAATAAAAAGTAATAAAAAACAATATTGAAAACAAACTGGGACCCCAATTAACGCTATCATGCCAGGCCGGACTGCTGGAACAGGAAAGTTTTTAAGTCGCGTCGGAAGGTGCGGAGGTCGGGGGCCATCCGGATTTCGGTTGGTAAGCTGTTCCAGAGGGCTGGCGCACCCACTGAGAATGCCCTCCCCCTGGGGGCCACCAGCCGACATTCCTTGAGCGGTGGCACCCTGAGGAGGCCCTCTCTGTGGGAGCGCACAGGACGGTGGGGTGCTGACATCGGCAGAAGGTTCCACTTAGCAATGGAAGTTCCGGTTCCAGTTGTATTCATAAGTTGGGGACCACCTGTGTCTGGATGGACACACCATCTTGGTAAACCCACCATACGCTGCTTATTGCGTGGGATATTTTTGATGCTTGCCCAGAGTCACCTTGCAGCAGTGATGGGCGAAAAAACAAATTTTAAAAATAAATAAAATTGCAGTGGGAATGAGCCTGTGGGAAGGACCCGGGCACATCTAATTTTGGAGACCGTACCTGTCCTGATCCTCTAGCTCAGAGGTGGGGAACTACAGCCCTTTTATGACTTGTGGACTTCAACTCCCAGAATTCCCCAGTCAACATGGCTGTCTGGCTCAGGAATTCTGGGAGTTGAAGTCCACAAGTCATAAAAGAGCCATAGTTCCCCACCCCTGCTCTAGCTGATGGCCAGTTTCTCTTCCTGTCTTTCTACTAGTGATAACCACCTACAGAAAGGTGTGTATGTTCCTTGCAGGGTTTTTGACACAAGTGGTCCAAATATAGAACTAGGTCCCTTGGGATGTTTTTTCATCCTGCCAGGCGTGAGTTGGCCATGTTTTCTTCAAGTTATGCTCATTTGTGTAGGAGCTATGCACAGAACAGGCAGAAAAGAGAGGTTGAGATAAGCCCAGATTAGCAGAAGTTGACTTTTATCATGTTCTCTTCAAGAGAGGCTGTATATTAAGTCCGTGCTTTCTTTGGGATAGTCTTTCAGTGCACTGCATTATTATTATTATTATTATTATTATTATTATTATTATTATTATTATTATTATTATTATTATTACTATTATTGATCATCGCACAGTCAGCAAGATGTTCAGACTGGATTTGGCATTTTTGTCTACCTATCAAGTCCTTACCAAGGACCTGGGATAGGCAGATGTGGATGTTTGATGGTATTACAGATATCGTCGCAGGATGGAAGCAGTTCCTAGTAAGGCTGCCTTTTGCAATTGACTAATGGCAAATTTGTCAATGCCAACGGTGTTCAAGTGATGCTCCAGTTGTTTTGGGATTGCACCCAATGCGCCTATTACTATTGGTACTACCCTTGCTTGCCTTTGCCACAGTCTTTCTATTTCTATTTGTAGGTCTTTGTATTTGGTTATCTTCTCCAGTTCTTTCTTATTTCTGTTGTTGTTGTTGTTATTGACTTTGCTTGTTGCAAGCTGAGTAGAAAAGTCGCAAAAGGTAATCCCTTGAGCCTGGGACCTTGCAAGCATCGTAAATACCTCCTGGTTGCCAAATGCCTGAATTTTGATCACATGACCATGGAGATGCTGCTATGGTTGTAGGTACGAGGACCGGTTGTAAATCATTTTTTTCCAGCACCCCCATAACTTCGAACAGTTGCTAAACAAGGCCATAAACTGAGGAATGCCTGTAATACATATAGTCATCGACAATTGAGCCCAACATTTATGTTGCTCAGTGAATTTTGCCTCATTGTTACGACCTTCCTTGCCACAGTTGTTAAGCAAATCGCTGCGGTTGTTAAGTTAGTAACACAGTTGTTAAGTGAGTCTGGCTTCCCCCATTGACTTTGCTTGTCAGACGGTTGCAAAAAGGGGTCACGTCACACACACACACACACACACACACACACACACACACACTTACTCTCTCACTCACACGGGTCACTGCAACCGTCATAGATACATGCTGGTTGCCAAGCGTCTAAATTTTGATCATGTGACCCTGGGGATGCTGCAACGGTCATAAGGGGGGGAAATGGTCATAAGTCGTTTTTTTTTCAGGGCTGTTGTAACTATGAACAGTCCCCAAATGTCCTGTTGTAAGTCGAGGACCACCTGTAGATGCCAAGATGTCAAGGGCACAGGTAGAATGGGTGAAGATCAAACCTTCTCTCTCTAGGGCTGACCCAACAGATCAAGCCTTTTCTTCTGATGCAGGGGTAGGCAACCTTGGCTCTTTTATGACTCGTGGACTTCAATTCCCAGAATTCCTAAGCCAGCCGTGCTGAGGGGAAAGGGAGAGGTTTCCAAGCTGAGCCATGCTGGCTGAGGAATTCTGGGAGTTGAAGTCCACGAGTCGTAAAAGAGCCAAGGTTGCCTACCCTGATGGGCCTGATGCTTTCATGTTTCCAGCTTGAAGGTCTTGAGAAAGGAAGATGCTGTATTACAGTTTTATTTCCTGAAGCTGAAACCTTCCCACCCTCCATTTATATTCACTCCCATGAACCAGCTTCTTCTCCAGCTGGGCTGAGTCAGCATGATGAGGCCACAGTGGGATTGGCAACACCCATGTGTGCCATGTAATGTGTGCTCTGGTCTTTAATTAGACATAATGAAGCCCCAGAACTGTTTTGATACAGACCTTCAAATCTTGCTGTCAACGGTTTTTATTGGACTCTGCTAAAGATCAGCAAAAAAGCCGATTTTTTTTTCTCCCGTTCGGATTTCCCAGCCTTAAAAAGAAAGCATAGGAAAAGGAACACAAAAAAAAAAAAACAGAAAAGAACCACGCTTTACCAACTTCTTCTTCAAAGACTCTAGTCGGGTGGAAACAAGCTGAAATTATAAACGGCCACAATAAAATAAATCAAATTTATTAAAAACAGCCGTCACCATAAATCAATATGAAACCAACCCTCCCTTAAGATGGATGGCAGTAAAACAGGAGCTGAAAGGAGGGCCAGTGAAATAAAAGTGGCTTTAAAGATCTTCTAAGGGAGAGAGTTTTACGCTGCCCTGGGGGTGAGATGTCCTAAAGTGTGGAAATATTCAACAGTCAAACCTTTAAATGAACACACACAGATCTGCACTTTGTTTTACAGCCCCTCATAATCAACCTGCCTATCGTATGTCCATTTACTTTTGGCTTTCCTGCAGGGCAATGCAATCTTCCATTTGATAAGGCCAGCGGTTGGAGCGAAATCTTCCTCTTTATATAGAAAAAGATAAATACAATCCTTTGCTTCTAGCCTGTTTGTGTTTAGAGAGATTTCTGCCTCTATGGAGAAGGACTGGTTTTTTTCCCCCCAGCTGAATTAAGAACATGCTTTATTTACCTTGGCACCTTCCTCTGTAAGTTTTAGGGTTTATCAAGCAACAGTGCCAGAGTTGTAGGAACGCTCCTTGACAATCTGTGTACTTGTGCTACATGCAGTAATTATAGAGGGACTGATTTAAAATGGAGAGTGGATGAAGATCTTTTAAAAAAATTTTTTTAAAAAAAAAATGGTTCCCATTGGACCGCCTTGCTTTTTCTCCAATGCAAATTTCCCCGCCCTGTCTTTCATCTGTGGAAAATAAGAAGCTCATGTCTCTATTTATTTGGCTGCAGCTAATCAAAAGCTAGGGACGCGGTGGCTCACTGGGTTAGGACGCTGAGCTTGTCGATCAGAAGGTCGGCAGTTTGGCGGGTCGAATCCCGAGTGCCGCGTAGCAGAGTGAGCGCCTGTTACTCGTCCCAGCTTCTGCCAACCTAGCAGTTCGAAAGCACCTAAAAATGCAAGTAGAAAAATAGGGACCACTCCGGTGGGAAGGTAACAGCGTTCCGTGCGCCTTTGGCGTCTAGTCATGCCGGCCACATGACCACAGAGACGTCCTCGGACAAGCGCTGGCTCTTCGGCTTTGAAACGGAGATGAGCACCGGCCCCTAGAGTCAGAAACGACTGGCACGCATGTGCGGGGGAACCTTTACCTTTACCTTTAATCAAAAGCTGGGGTAGAAAAGTTTGAACCCTTGCCTCTGCATTTTAGCCCTGCTGCTAAAAGGTTAAAAATGCACATACAAGCATTATGGACATCACAAATAATTTACGAGATGAATGGTGTGCGTCTTCCTGGACTAGAAGACCTCCTAGGTCCCTTCCAGCTTCTGTTCTGTTCTGCTCTGTTCTGTTGTGTTCTGTTCTGTTCTACTCTACCTTTCCTTTCCTTTCCTTTCCTTTCCTTTCCTTTCCTTTCCTTTCCTTTCCTTTCCTTTCCTTTCCTTTCCTTTCCTTTCCTTTCCTTTCCTTTCCTTTCCTTTCCTTTCCTTTCCTTTCCTTTCCTTTCCCTTCCCTTCCCTTCCCTTCCCTTCCCTTCCCTTCCCCTTCTCTCCCTTCTCTCCTCTCCTCCCCCTCCCCTCCCTTTTCCCTTTTTTCCTTTTCCCTTTTTCCTTTCCTTGGCCACCAACATGTATTTATAACAGTTACAGCACCCCAGGGTCACATGATCACCATCGGTGACCTTTCCAACCAACAAGCAAAGTCAATGGAGGAAGCCGGATTCATTTAACAACCATGTAATTTGCTTAACAACTGCAATGATTTATCTCAGACCTGGGGCAACAAAAGGTTGTGAAATTGGGCATGACTCACTTAACAACTGCCTTGCTTAGCGACAGAAATTCTTGCTGGAAGTCAAGGACTATCTATACTTCATTGCTTGAAACTGGAGCTGTGATTCCTGCTTTCTAGTCCCTATCCTGTTACTTCCCCCCCCCCCAAAATAAAAAAAATAGCTGAAACATTCTAGTTTTTTGTTGCGGAGAAAGCATTCATGTTGTCAGTTGTGGTTGTCCTCTTCTGCACAGATTAGAGTAGGCAGTACTTGACTTATGACTTGACACATAATGGATTCAAAGTTCTGATGTTCGCCGTCCCCCACAGTCACATGAAGGCATTGGGGACTTTCAAGGTGACGATGGACATTGCAAAAAGGTACTTACAACTTGGATTCAGAGTCCCAATGTTCACTCTGCCCCACAGCCACATGACTGCATTTACAGCCATTTGCAGCATCCTGTGGTCACGCGACCTTCATTTATGATATTCCCCCCCCCCAGAAACCAACGTATAGAGTTAGTCCTTGACTTACAGCCACAATTCAGCCCAAACTTTACATTGCTAAGCGAGAAATTTGTTCAGTGAGTTTTGCCCCATTTTACGACTTTTCCTGCCATGTTTGTTAAGTGAATCACTGCAGTTGTTAAGTTAGTAACACGGTTGTTAAGTGAATTTGGTTTCCCCGTTCAGTTTGCATGTCAGAAGCTCGGAAAAGGGGGGGGATCAAATGACCCCGGGGATCTGCAACCGTCATCAATATGAGCCAGTTGCCAAGTGTCTGAATTTTTTTTTAACTTTATTAAATTTATTATTTAAAACATTGGACACGGGACAAACGGACTGACATACCTTCTTGTCTACAATATTCATATATATATATATATGTACACATAAAATACACTTAAGATACAAATCAATTAAATATAATACAATACTTGGAACAATCAACCAATCTATAAGTTCTAATAGAGACCTTCCTTTTGTTCCCGCCAAAGATAAAATTTATTCCAAATTTTGTAGCAACCTGATTGGTCTTTATTTTTAATTTCCAAAGTTAATTTATCCATTTCTGCGCATTCCCAAATTTTCCTTATTACCTCGTTTTCTACTGGGATTTCACTCCTTTTCCAATTCTGGGCAAATGACATTCTTGCTGCTGTAATAATGGGAATCATCAGATACAACTCGTCTTTGGGGTATTTCTCTTTTGTTATGCCCAATAGGAAAAGAATTTTGAACACATGACCAAGGGGATGCTGCAGCGGTCGTAAGTGTGAAAAACACTTTTTTCAGTGCTGTTGTAACTTTGAATGGTTGCTAAACAAATGGTTATAAGTTGAGGACTATAGCTAAATACTTGGAATGATTATTACAGAAAAACAGAGTTGGAAGGGACCTTGGAAGTCTTCTAGACTAACCCCCTGTTCAAACAGGAGAAGCTATACCATTTCAGATAAATGGTTGTCCAGTCTCTTCTTCCACAACTTCTGGAGGCAAGTTTATTGTTCATTGCAACCTCTGGTTAATTGTTCTCGCTGTCAGGAAAGTTCTCCTTAGGTCTAGATTGCTTCTCTTCTTGATTTCTTTCCATCCGTTGCTTCTTGTCCTGCCTTCAGGTGCTTTGGAGAATAGCTTGACTCCCTCTTCTTTGGGGCAGCCCCTGAGATATTGGAAGACTGCTATCATGTCCCTTGCCCTTCTCTTCATTAAACTAGGCCAGAAATGTCAAACTTGCGACGTCACCTGATGTCACGCAACGTATTTGGAGCTTTTTCGTCATTGCTGGCAATGGGGTGGGTGTGGTTTCCCAATGACAGATCCGGCCCATGGGCCGGCAGTTTGACACCCCTGAATTAGACATACCCAATTCCAGCAACCGTTCATTATATGTTTTAGCCTCCAGTCCCCTAATTATATTTGTTGCTCTTCTCTGCATACTTTCTAGGGCAGGGGTGTCAAACTCAATTTCATTGAGGGCCACATCAGCATTGCGATTGCCATTGGAGGTCCGGGTGGGTGTGGCCTGGGTGGGTGTGGCCTACTGGGTGGGCGTGGCTAAAGTGCGTATGGCCTACTGGGTGGGCGTGGCCAGCTCTACATCGTTCGCATCAAGGATGCCTATGGGGGCCTGGGCAGGAGTGGGACAGATCTGAGGGTCTCTGGCAGAAGGAGGGTCTCTGGGCCAGGGCCAAGGCAGTGGGGGCCGTTCCATCACTGTTTCCAGGATGGCTTCGCGGGCCGCATGAAACCACTTCACGGGCCGGAACTGGCCCCTGGGCCTTGTGTTTGACATGTCTGTTCTAGGGTCTCAACATCTTTGTTACATCATGGCGCCCAAAACTGGATGCCGTATTCCAAGTGTGGCCTTACCAGTGCATGATAGAGTGGTATAAAATAAAGCTATAAAACCCAAGAGATACGTAACTATTGAAATATAAAGAACCTTAACGCAAACCGGTTGCCCAAACTACTTTTCTAGCTCTGTTTGAAGAAGAATATCGACATTCATGTCTTTTTGTCCTCTTTCTGAAATTTTTGCTACCCTTTCCCCTCTCCCCGTGTCTTTTTCTCTGTCAGAAAATAGATTGTTGCCTTTTGGGGCAAAAAGCCATCTTCCTGATCTGATTACTCTATTTTATAAAGCTCAAGGTGCAGGGCGCCTTGTATTCATAACACTGAAAAAATTCATTGCAAAATAGCCTCCGTCACGTTCGAAATTGAGCTACTACTATAAATCCCACTTAGATTTCTAAGGGTGGAAAAGGGGTTCGCTTACAACGGTAACGAAGTTGTATCTTCACTGTCTCCATCCCTGCATAGCCTCCACAATAACATGGCTGAAAATATCCAGGGTTTATTATTATTGCAAGTACTGCTCAACGTACGACCAGAATTGAGCCCATTTCTGTTGCTGAGTGAGACATTTGTTAAGTGACTTTTGCCCCTTTTTCTTGACCCTTCTTGCCACGGTTGTTAAGTGAATCACTGCACTTGTTAAGTTAGTAACAGGGTTGTTAAGGGAATCTGCCTTCCCCATTGGCTTTGCTCGTCAGAAAGTCCCCAAAGGGGATCACGTGACCCTGGGACACTGCGACCGTCATAAATATGAGTCAGTTGCCAAGCGTCTGGATTTTGATGACATGACCATAGGGATGCGGCAACGGTCGTAAGTATGAAAAACGGTCATAAGTCACTTTTTTGGGGTGGTGTAACCTTGAACGGTCACTAAATGAACGGTTGTAAGTCAAGGACTGCCTGCACATCCCATAGACCTTCCCATTTTTTAACCGTTTGCATGGTGTTGTGATTCAGGGTCAGCCTGTGGGTTCGGCAGTTGGGTCGGATGACTCAGATGAGGGGGAGGAGGGGGGTGTTGAAGAACTTGCTGATGATGGCTTTGAGGCTCCGCAGAGCCCCCAGCCAGGCCCCTCCTACCTGGTGGAGACCCAGCTGTGTGAGCCTGACAGTGTGGATGAAGATGACCCACAGCTGGCCCTGTTCAAGGACGCCCGACGCAGGAGGCAGTCAAGTAGGAGCAAGCAGAGGAAGGCTGTGGGGCTTCTCGGAAGGAGGCAAAGAGAGGCCACGCCCTGAACTCTTTATAAAGGGAATGTTTGGGGAGGGCTGGTTTGCTGAAAGCAACCGTTCCGATAGTGTTTCAAAGCTCCTGTATCTTGGTATGTGTTTTGTTTGTTTTTGTAATAAATTTGGCAGACGTATTCCAGCCTCTTGCCGTTTATAAAGGGGTTGCCTTTTCTGCAAGGCCGGTAGCAGGCTGGTACAGAACACATGGGAACTCACTGACCCCAGATCAGGATGTTTGGAAAGATTTCTCCTACCCCTGACTTTCGATGCCGGAAGATAATTATGAATGCTGGAAGAGGGTGTGCCCCCCCACACCCATTTTTTGGCCTGAAAAGGCATTGGAAAGCGAGCACGAAATTCAAACCCCAGTCAGAGGCAAACAAAGGGGCTCTCTGGATGCACTTATCCTTTATGCCTGGTTTGGGTTCAATTATGGAGAGCTGAGATTTGAAAGGGGAACATTAGTATCCAGCTAATGGCCCTCATCCTGGGCTATCACAGCTTTATATTCTGCCTGGATCTTGCTTTGTGTGTGTTGGGCCCCTTTAATATTCTATTTTTTATCTTTTGAAACATTTTTCTTTTCTCCTGATCTATCCTTGTTTTCTTTTCCTTTGCCCCTGGATTTCTCTTTTTCTTTCTTTCTTTCTTTCTTTCTTTCTTTCTTTCTTTCTTTCTTTCTTTCTTTCTTTCTTTCTTTCTTTCTTTCCTTCCTTCCTTCCTTCCTTCCTTCCTTCCTTCCTTTCTTTCTTTCTTTCTTTCTTTCTTTCTTTCTTTCTTTCTTTCTTTCTTTCTTTCTCCCCCCTCCCTCCCTTCCTTCCTTCCTCCCTCTCTCTCTCTCTCTCTCTCTCTCCCTCCCTCCCTCCCTCCCTCCCTCTCTCTTTCTCCCACCCTCCCTCCCTCCCTTCCTTCCTTCCTCTCTCTCTCTCTCCCCCCCTCCCTCCCTCCCTCCCTCTCTCTGTCTCCCTTCCTTCCTTCCTTCCTTCCTTCCTTCCTTCCTTCCTTCCTTCCTTCCTTCCTTCCTCCCTCCCTCCCTCCCTCCCTGAGCTGCTCTGAGTCTTCTTGATTGAAAGTGAGATCTGAGTTTCAAAAGACATTTGTAGAGGTGGTCCTTGTTTTACAACCACTCATTCAGTGGTTGTTTGAACTGGCACTGAATGACTGATAGTTACAACCTTGTTCTTAACACCTGTCGCAGCATCCTGCAGTCAAATGATCATGATTTGCAACCTTTTGTGCCAGCTTCTCTGGAGCAAAGCTAATGAGAGAGCCGGCAGGAAGTTGCAAGCTGTGATCTTGTGGGGTCCTTGCTTAATGACCTGTGTGGTTCTCGCTTAATGACAGCAAGCAGGACCGCTGAAGAGGATGTTTGTAAGTGGAGTGGTCATGTAGTTTTTTCGACATAAAACTGAGTTGCTTGATGATGAAGTTAACCAGTTATTAATAACAACAGCTATTACCGATAACTTTTGTTAATTTAGGATTATCTGTGCTAACTTTGGGTTAATTGATTAGCAGCATTTGTGACTTAACTTCAGTCTCTGGGCTTTTACAACTGCAGGCTAACATATATGGCATTCTAGATCAATATTTCTTAACCGTTTTGCTTTAAGGACCCCTTCCGACTTTTAAAAATTATGGGGGCTAAAAAAGTAGGGCTTCTACTTATCCACATTTACTGTATTAAGAATTGAAAACGATACATTGGTAGAATATGTATTTATTGACTATTGCAAAAATAACAATATTAAATTTATTAGATGTTAACGCAAACATTTTCCATGATTTTTTAAACATTTGTTTGCAGATCAAAATAATAAAGAGAAAAGGAACAGTGTTTTAAATTTCTGTAAATTTCTTCACTATCTGACAAATAATTTTGATCTTGTGGATCCCTGAGGGGATCTAGGGGGACCGACCGCCAGAGATCCTAGAATCAGTGTTAAGAAACACTGTTGTACATCACTCTTTCTGTAAAAGAATTGCCTGAATTCAAAATACACCCAGCACTCTGGAAATAATAAGCTTAATTAAGGTGCATAGTCCCAAAGAGGGTAGCCTTGGTTATTCTAGCTTTAACCCTTTGATGCGCATCACAGCAGCAGAACAGAGATGGAAAGTAGGACACCAGGTGATCCTTTATTCTGAATCATTCCCAAAAGAATTTGGTGGCTGGGGATGATGTGCTGTGCTTCTCGTTATCCTTTTCCTTCTAATACGGGTAGTCCTCGACTTACGACCATAATTGAGCCCAAAATTTCTGTTCCTAAGTGAGGCAGTTGTTAAGTGAGTTCTGCGCCATTTTACCATCTTTCTTGCCACAGTGGTTAAGTGAACCACTGCACTTCTTAAGTCAGGGGCCTTCAAACTTGGCCCTTTTAGGACTTGTGGACTTCAACTCCCAGAATTCCTCCGCCAGGCAGGTGTGCCTGGCGGAGGAATTCTGGGAGTTGAAGTCCACAAGTCCTAAAAGGGCCAAGTTTGAAGGCCCCTATCTTAAGTTCATAACCCAGTTGTTAAGTGAATCTGGTTGTCCCATTGACCTTGCTTGTCAGAAGATCACGAAAGGTGATGACATAATTCCGGGACAATGCAACCATCCGTGGCCAAGCGTCTGAATTTTGCTCACCTGACCATGGGGATGCTGCAATTGTCGTTGGTCTGAAAAATGGACATAAGTCACCGTTTTCAGCGCCGTCGTAACTTCAAACAGTCACCAAATGAACGGTTGTAAGCCGAGGGTTAGCCGTAGTGTCATTTGTAAGATTTGTTGGGGATGTGCAATTTATTTATTTTTATTTTTATTTCGTAGGGGAGCTGCAGAGGTGGAGGGAGGTGATTGCTGGCAGTGCTGTGACGGGGTTTGCAACTGACTTTGTCTGACTCAGGCTAGCCCAGGGGTAGGCAACCTTGGCTCTTTTATGACTCGTGGACTTCAACTCCCAGAATTCCTGAGCCTTTCCCCTCAGCATGGCTGGCTCAGGAATTCTGGGAGTTGAGGTCCATGAGTCATAAAGCGGCCTAGGCCCTAGACCAGGGGTAGGCAAACTTGGCTCTTTTATGATTTGTGGACTTCAACTCCCAGAATTCCTGAGCCAGCATGGCTCAGCATGGAAACTTCTCCCTTTCCCCTCAGCATGGCTGGCTCAGGAATTCTGGGTGTTGAAGTCCACCAGTCATAAAAGAGCCAAGGTGGCCTACCCCTGGGCTAGCACCTGTTAGTCCTGAGAGGTCATCTCGAGAAGAAGCACAGAGATAAATACTAGCTCTGGCTTTGTTGTAAAGTTACGTTAACAGAATCTTGCAAGGCCAAAAAAGTATTTTGCCCTTCTGTTCCTTTTACTCAAGGGAAAACGAGGAAGAGTTTCTTTTGAGATGCTTCCCACATCCCTTTTTCTCCTTCTGTGGGCCAAAAGACTTTTTACACGCCGGTTGTCCAGCTTGCGGTCCTTCCCACAGACCATTACAGAACTTTACCAGTTAAGAAATTAGCGTGCCAAGAGGCCGTGAATCAAAAGTGGCCGTCGAGACAGGAAAATTAAGACAGGATGTCAAATTGCAGGAACGAGAATTAAAAATGGAAACTTCCAACTTCTGCTTTACCTTCTCCGACCCTTTCAAGCTCTCGGCTCCTTTCCGTTATTGCTTAAATAACCCCTTATCTGGACAGACCAAGCCGATCAAAATTTCCTCTGATCAGTTTTATGTATCGTTTAATCCGTGATCCCTGCCACTCTGTGACGGATAAGGCTCATATTTTCCCGGCTATGTCCGAATCAAGGTTTTTTTGGCTGGTGGAAAATATTCAAATCCAAATATTCTGGCTGGTGTCAGGGAGGAAGAAGCCTTGAATTTTTTTTATTTGCTGGTTTTGATTTGATTTATATATCAAATATGATCGTGAAACTGCGCAGCCGAGAAGGGAGATCTCTTAGCCTTTCTGAATTTTCCGGATATTAAGAAACAGGGCCTAGCCCTATTTCCATCCCCTGCAAAAAAAAAAACCAAGTATGATCGCAGTTTGTGTTTTTAGTCCCCGCGGGGCTTGTCCAGGCTGTAAGTTTGGGAATTCGTCCGTAAGCATGGAGGCGAGATGAGAGAAAGGTGAAAATGTGCTTTGAACCCCTTTGACTCTGGGGTGCAAAGGTCTGGAATATTCTTTTCCTCCAGTGGCAATATTGATTACCTGTGGGGAAAGGCGGTTGACCTTTCTCCATCCGAAGAGGTCTGAGGCACGGCTGACTTAAGCGAACGCTTGATTTGTAGATCAACCTGCCTTGTACAAAAGCCGAGCCGCCTTTGGATGTTAAGAGAAGGAAGTGACAGGGGTTTGATCTTCTCCTCGGTTTTGCCAATAGCATTTTAATGAAGGGAGAGATTTTGTCTGACATCGGCCTCGTTCCGTGTTCGTGGGATTATTGCCAGGACCTCTGGGAGCCTCCTTCAGCTACCTTGTCTTGCTTTTCTTCCAAATCTCCTCTTTGAAACTTCAGGACTAAACCAACATTGACACCCGAAGACTCCACTGAACTGGAAAAATGTCGCAAATTGACATTTGGGAGTCTGCCAAAAAAAACCACAACAACACCCCAACCCTTGGGTCAGACTTTCAGTATGAGTTATTTAGAGGGCAGGGCAGGTTTGGGGACTACAATTCCCAGAGTTCCCTTTTTGGAGGGTGGGGGATGCCAGAGTCCGAAGACTTTTCCAGAGCGTTGATTCAGAGGCATCAGCGGGACGGTTGGGCGATTGGGAAAAAAAAAGGACAGTGAAATTCACCATCCATTAAGACTGCCGCTTCAGAAAAGCGCAAACCATTTTGGGGAAAGCCGAACTGTTTTTAAAATTATTACTATGGTTGGTTGCACAGCCAGCCAGATGTTCAGATTGGATTTGGCATTTTTATCCACCTATCAAGTCCTTCTCAAGACAGATGTTGATCTTTGATGGTGTTTATAAGTACCGCTGGAGGATATAAGCTATTCCAAATAAAGCTGCCTTTTGCAATTGGCTCGTGGTGATTTTGTCAGTGCTGATGGTGGTGGTATTATTATTATTATTATTATTATTATTATTATTATTATTATTATTTAGATTTATCGTAGCTGCCTACTCTGAAAAACCGTCTGTTTCTCCTTTCTTTGGTACATCAAAAGGACCATAATCCTTTGCCACAGCGTCAAAATGCAAACCTGTTTCTTTTTTTTTTTTTAAGGGCATCTCTTTTGATGTTGCCCATTGAATCCTAAAGCCGGCACTTCCGTTTTCTGCTTTGTTTAAAACAAAAAGGGCCCTCAAATTCCCTTCTGGCAGTGATTCCAGGATACTTCCAGCTCCTTGTAATTCTCAGTGTTCTTCCGGCATTCCCATCATTTGAACAGCGTTTGCGTCGTCCAACCATTTATTTAATTTTGAGCCAACTGGTTATTTAAAAAAAAAAAATTAAACAGGCGAGGAATTACGGTTGTGCTCTTGGTAAGTTACATCACAAGTGTGTGCGCGTTGTGCTGAAGTGAGCGACAGAGATTCAGCCGTGTCCTTTTTCAAAAGTACTGAGGCTGTGCGTTGGATAATCTTAATTTTGCGACCAAGCAACCTTATCCGTTACATAAACTAAAATTTAATTTAATCAAGGAAATATTCTACTTTGAATGTTAACATTGCTAAAAATAAAGTGTTCTTTCCATTTTTTGGCTTCCTCTTTTACTCTGGCGTTCTTGTAAGCGTTATTTTTCAGTGTGAACATCCCAGTTACGCACTGTGCATCGGTCCTAAAGTTCATATGCTTACCACTAAGGCTGTACTCCACAGACAGTGATTAAGACATTTTTATTTGCTCAGTACTTAAATTTGAGAGATGTCTTATCTTGCAGTATGTTTTTACTCTCTGCCTCATTTGGCTGGGTATATTTTTAGTGTCTGGTGAGCCAAATTTATTATGTGTTTTTGCTGACCTGTTTCCTTGAGTCTCTTGGACAATGGCTGGTATACATATTCCTTAATATGTGGATGCGTACAGGGGAGAAAAGGGATCATATATATATATTAATTCCGAATAATAGGCAAATAAAATAACTGGAAAAGTGCCGCTATGGCAGTCCCACTGTTATCAGAAAGGGCATTCTTGATTACTCCAAATGGGGCTTTCACGATCTAATTGTCAAGTCAGCTGGATATCTGTTTGCCTCTTCAAATTATTATGGGTATAAGGCTCCAGTTTTTCTTCTTGTGTCTGATCTGGGTTGGAAATGCATTGGATTGGAACAAAAGAACTAAGTAGGTTTAAAAAAAAAGTTTAAATCTCTCTTTAAAATGTGCATTCCACTGGAACATAGTACATTTGGTTTAGCTGCCTGTCCACTCTCTATTTTCGGGATTAATTTTTTATTGGGTTCAGCATGGAAATACATATGATGAGAATTTGGCAGCAAAAGCCAAGAGAGCAGATTCACAAATGTTTTCTCAATCTCTCTTAACATCAAGCCTTGTAAAATCTGCCTTTAAAATGACATATTTGGTTCACCTTTCCTTTCAGTTGGCAGTTACACTACAGTATGTCTTGAACTCATGTAGGAGATTTTAACATGACTTCCATGTCGAATCTGTCTGCCCCATTTCTTGGCTGTCTCCACTGTATAAGTCCAGGGAAAGAGATGATCAGATAATAATAAAACAAAATTCAAACGCTTTCGCTTTGGAAACCTAATCTTCATTCTGTTTTTTAGAATTTAGGGCTCTTTGGATGCAATTTTGATTTTGTGTTGGTTTGAGAAGGAGGGAGGGTGGGAAGTCAGGAAGAAGAAGGAAGGAAGGAAGGAAGGAAGGAAGGAAGGAAGGAAGGAAGGAAGGAAGGAAAAGGGTAGAGAGGTGAATGGGAGGGAAGGAAAGGAAGGAAACGGGTGGAGAGGTGAATGGGAGGAAGGGAAGGAAAATGGAGGGAAGGAGGAAGGAAATAAATTCCACGGAAAAGAAAGAAATAAAGTCTTATTCTATATTTAAAAAAAATGTTTCGCCAGCCCTGAACCTGATCCTGTACCCCCCTTTTTTAAAAAAAAGAATTGTCTCAGTTTCATCATCCCCGTCTAAATATTTCTGATGTTGAACCTGAGTTGAAAGAGCACTCGAAGCCAGCCCCCTTTCATTGCCACAATCAGAGGAGATTCAAATTCTGAATATGATGGGGACCTTCTGGGTTTTTCCCAGGGTTGGCTGTGTTTGATCTTCTTTTGCCGTTTCCCCGAGGGATCTGCCACCGCAGTGCCGTCGAGAAACGCCAGGGTCTCAGACTCACAAAAGAGGTCTCTTCATATGCATATCAAATAGGAATGCGAGGAAGAGGAGAGGTAGGGGAAAACAAGAAGATGGAAAAAAAATCTCTCTTGATAGAGACCTTGTTTCCATCCTTCTTAACGAGTGGGGTCGTTTTCCTCCAAGTTGGCGTGAAGAAATAGCCAGAGTTTCTTACAAACCAGCCTGCTAATTGCAGAACAAGTTACGAATGTTAGTTTTTGCCCAGGCATGCGTGGCTAGAGCCAGGTACTCAAAAGTTTGCCTGTATTTGTGTAACAAACCCACCCACCCACCCACCCCTATGATTTTAATTTATTTATTAAATTTATTTGCTGTCCTTCTTTCTGTCCTGCAACTTTTGCACGGCTTGCCAAAAAAACAAAAAAAAAAAAACAACCCCACTATAAATGAACGTGTGCGATTTCTCCTGAATGAAATGAATGAATTCATTGAAGTTAGGCTTGAGCGTTTTTTTTGTTTTGTTTTTTTTTTGTTTTAAATGCACTGATTTCTTTGAATCAAGGTATTTGGACCTGGGCAGCGCAGGACGTGTTGAATAAATAAGACGAAGGAAATACGTAAAAAGAAAAGGAGACCACACAAAGACTTGGCACTCGTCCTGACTAGGTCTTCAGTGGAAAAAAAACATCTCAAACATGTTATCTGCATGCAGAATCATACCTAAGATCAGAGGTTCCCAACATTTGGGCACCAGGGACCGGTTCCGTGGAGAGAGGTTTTTCCGCGAACTGGAGGGTGCGTGGTTTTGTGTGCTGCCTGCATCTTCTGGATAGGGCTTTGCTTGTTTGTACGGACCGGTTGCTGGCATGCCACGGCCCGGTACTGGTCCATGGACCGGGGGTGGGGGACCCCTGCCTAAGACTGTCAGGGAAGGATGACCATATTTCATTGCAATTGTCCACTTTTGATCGCTGTCACCAAGTTTCTAAGTAGTTTTCGTCCCAGTCTATAACTTGAGAATCCTTGCGTTGAATAATGGAGAAGGGAATAATCGCCGCGGTCAGCTTGTCAACCTCCAGGTTAATTTTATGTTCTTTTGGATTTGCTCTTTCTGTAACGGGCCAGTTGATCTGAAAGAGCCAAGGTCTAGGTTTGCCAATAAGAAGAAGGCGGCAGTGGCGTCTTTTGGCGTCGTCGGGTCATCAGAATCGTTCTTGGAAGAACATTTGCCAAAATTGATAATCAGCTTCCTTGTTAGATGGTTTTCTCGTTCAATTTATTGCAGTGGTTCTCAGCCTGTCGTCTGTGGATCCCTGGAGGGCTGCGATGTCATCAGAGGGGGTCCGCAAAGACTTGAAGAAGTGTTATGATTTAAATCTTGAGTTAGATCTTGGGGGTCCATAGCCAAAAAAGGTATTTGTTAAAAGGGATACTCTTGTACCGGTGAAAGGTTTAGGGTAAATTTATCTACCATCATTTGGAAAAGGAAACTCTGTGTGTGTGTGTGTGTGTGTGTATGTGAGAGAGAGAGAGAGAGGGTGGGGGAGGGAGGGAGAGGGAGAGGAATGTGTGTTGAGCAATCACAGTGAAACACAACAGTATGAATTGTGCACTGCCCAGAGTTGCCTTTGGTGAGATGGGCGACTATACAGATTTGATAGATAAACAAGCAAACAAATAAACGAACAAATAAATAAAAATTATTGGATGGTGGGGTATATGCACAGATTTACACAAAAGACTGGATTAGCCACTTCCGTTTGGCTGGTTAGTTTCTCGTTGTTTATCATGTTACATTAGATCAAATTTGTCACTGCGTTTTTTTTTTCCCCTGACAAAATTTCCGTATTAAAATGGATTCTCTTGTATTGGTGAGAAGTTTGGGATAGATTTATCTATCCTGATTTTGGGGAAAGGGAGATTGCGCGCCTGTCTGTAAAAAGAGAAGCAGAGCGTTCAAAAGGAATCTGTGGTGAGCAATCACAGGGAAACACAACAATAAAAATGATCGGAGGGCACGTGTGCACTTCAGTGGGTTGACACAGAAGACTGAAATGTTGGAATTAAAATTCCTAAAGATAGTCTGGAGTTAAAAAAAAAAAGCAGAGGGTGAATCTCGAAGTGTGGCTGGTACAAGAAGAAATAGCGGTATTTTGAAACGGACTGAGAACACATCACGGGGCGGGTGTTTGATTTGATCATTTGGCACTTAAATATACCTTCAGCGGCCTACGCGACACCCCTGCCCAGTACTTCAATAGTAAAAGGGTCAGCGGCCTCCTAAATCCCAGCCCTCCCTTAATTCTGTCAGCTGAGAGACTGCTTTATTCATTGCCTCTGTATAATGGCAGACGTTAAATCCACTTGTGTATATTTTCAAGGAATGGGTTGGACGTAGACCCGCCTCAGCAGTGCAAATGTTCAGCCACAGGAGAGAAGTTAGAGAGAGTGACATTTTAAGGAATAACAGAAGCACTTTCTTTTCAAATGGAGAATTATTATTTTTTTTAAAAAAAAATAGTGCACAAAGGCTTAAATGTCAGGTTTTTAATCATCCAAGAGGTCATCACGTGAAAAGTGTCTTTTCATTTCCTCCTCAGAGAGCTACAGGTGGTCCTCGACGTACGGCCACAGTTGAACCCAAAGCTTCCGTTGCTAGGTGAGACGTTTCTTAAGTGAGTTTTGCCCCATTTTGCGACCTTTCTTGCCACCGTTCTTAAGGGGGAAATCACTGCAGATGTTAAAATTAATAACGCAGTTATTAAGTGAATCTGGCTTCCCCTTTGTTTTTTTCCCCGTCAGGAGGTCGCCAAAGGGGATCAGATGACCCAGGGACACTGCAATGGTCAGAAATAAGATTCAGTTGCCAAGGATCCAAACTTTAATTACGTGACCATGGGGGTGTTGCAAGGGGTCGTAAGTCTGAAAATTGGTCGTGAGTTACTTTTTTCAGTGCCGTCGTAACTTCAAACGGTTACTAAATGAACGGTTGTAAGTTGAGAACTACCTGTCCTTAGGTCCAAGAAGAATTATTTGTACTTTTCGGCAGAAAAGAGGTAAAAAATGATTTGGAGAAGCTGCCAAGGAACTCTACACATTCTGGGGGTGTCTGTGGGTTGAGTTTTTTCACCAAATTGGAACAGAATTTTCAGCCTTTCTCCCCTAATGGAGATTTCCCGTCTCCACAATCTGGTTAGATGTTCTGGCACACTCATTCCACCTCTTGGTGTAAGGCTAGCATTGTAATCTTAATTGCTCAGTGACTATTTCTTATCTGATATTGCTGTCCTGGGAAACAGTTGAAGGCTCTGACCCAAAAACTGCCTAACTTAAAGTCATGACTCAGTTTTTTGAAATCCTATTTTGTAACTCCACCTTTTTCCACTTGGTACCCTTGGGATGGGTTAGCCTAAATTCCCTGCTAACTAGGCTAGGAATTATGGGAGTTGTAGTCCAGCATGTCTACGGATACTAATTTAATTTCCTGAATCATAAGAAGCATAGAGTTGGAAAGAAGCTTGAGGTCTTCTATTCCAGCTGCTTGCCTAGGGCAGGAATCCTAAACAAATGGTGGTCCAATCATGGCTTGGAAGATTCCAGTGATGGGGGCCCCATGACTCCATCATTTTTGGGCACTTGGTCTCTAAAAGATTCGCCATTACTGCCCTATACCATTTCAGATAAATGGTAGTCCTATCTCTTCTTTAAAACTTCCAGTGTTGGAGCATTCACCACTTCTGGAGGCAGGTTGTTCCACTGGTTAATTGTTCTGTCAGGAAATTTCTCCTTAGTTCTAGGTTGCTTCTCTCCTTGACTAGTTTCCATCCGTTGCTTCTTGTCCTGTTTTCAAGTGCTTTGGAGAATAGCTTGACTCCCTCTTCTTTGTGGCCAGCCCCTGAGAGGGAGTCAAGCTATTCTCCAAAGCACCTGAGGGCAGGACAAGAAGCAACGGATGGAAACTAATCAAGGAGAGAAGCAACCTAGAACTAAGGAGAAACTTCCTGACAGTGAGAACAACTAACCAGTGGAACAACCTGCCTCCAGAGGTGGTGAATGCTCCAACATTGGAAGTTTTTAAGAAGAGAGTGGACAGCCATTTGTCTGAAATGGTGTAGGGTTTCTTGCCTGAGCAATGGTTTGGACTAGGTGACCTTCAAGGTCCCTTCCATCATCATCATCATCATCGTCGTCGTCATCATTGTCATCATTACTACTGCTACTGCTGCTACTACTACTACTACTACTACTACTACTACTATTACTACTAAATGAACAGTTGTAAGCTGAGGACAACCAGTAGAATGTAGCCTCCAATGCTCCATCTATCTCCCTCATGTCTTCTCAATTCTTCAGCATCTTTTCTGCTGGATCCCTCCCCCTGGCGCTGCCTGCGTTATGGCTATGGAATAGCTTAGCAACTTAGCCAATTTTTTAAAAACCACTTTTCTTCCTGAAAAACCTACGAATGTGTAATGGAAGTTTTAATCTCACGCTGCATCTGGTTACGCTGGGATGGCAAATGCATTCAGCTGTATTGATTCTTTGGAAATTACAGTTATGGGGTGATGCGAGACAAGAAACAGCCTGCTTTTTGGAGAAGTAAGCACATTGGTACACATGCACAAAGAGTTGAGATGCGCCGGGCTGCTTTCTTCTGAGTTTAATGTAATCTTAGTGTAGGCTACAAAAATTTATCTCGGCTGATTCCACCGTGAGTTGACCCTCTTGGTTTAAAGTGCTATTTGGCACGACGCCTCCTGTCTCAGTGATCTGCAAAGATACTCCTGTGCTGAAAATGCATCTCAACTAATCGGTGGAGCCAGTTAGCTTTTCGAGATGAAATGGGGTTTAATTGTGCACACTTTCTGCAGCATTCTGGTACAGAAATGGTGCATCTAAATACACGGTTTCAGCCAGGTTGTTTTGAAGATGGAGAAAGATGGGGTGGATTTGTGAGCCAGTAGTTTTGGGAAAAGATCATTGTAATGGAATTGCATTGACTGTGAGCTGGTGGAAGGAGCATTACTCATCTTGATGCTGAGTAGCTCACAAGCAGTAATACACGGGTCTTCAAACGTGGCCCTTTTATGACTTGTGGACTTCAACTCCCAGAATTCCTGGCAGAGGAATTCTGGGAGTTGAAGTCCACAAGTCATAAAAGGGCCACGTTTGAAGACCCCCTGCAGTAATGTATAAGTACAGGTAAGCTGAAGACTTAGAACAGAGTTACAACAGCAGTGAAAAAAGTGACTTATGACCATTTTTCACAGTTATGACCTTTGCAGCATCCCCATGATCACGTGATCAAAATTCAGATGCTGGTTCATACCTATGACCTTTGCAGTGTCCCAGGGGTCACGTGATCCCCTTTTGCGACCTTCTGACAAGCAAAGCCAATGGGGGAAGCCAGATTCACTTAACAACCAGGTTACTAACTTATCAGCTTCAGTGTTTCGCTTAACAACTGTGGCAAGGAAGGTCGTAAAATGGGGCAAAACTCACTTAGCAACTGCCTCGCTTAGCAACAGGAATTTTGGGCTCAATTGGGGTCGTAAGTCGAGGACTACCTGTACTAACTTAACTGTGGCAAGAAAGGTTGTAAAATGGCGCAGAACCCACTTAACAACAGAAATTTCGGGCTCAGTTGTGGTTGTAAGTTGAGGACTACCCGTATATTATAATTTGTGTTTATTGACAGAATAAACATATAGCCATTTATAGGGACGTGGTGGCTCAGTGGGTTAGGACGCTGAGCTTGTCAATCAGATGGTCGGCAGTTTGGTGGGTCAAATCCCAAGTGCCGCATAACAGAGTGAGCGCCTGTTACTCATCCCAGCTTCTGCCAACCTAGCAGTTCGAAAGCACGTAAAAATGCAAGTAGAAAAATAGGGACCACTACGGTGGGAAGGTAACAACGTTCCGCACCTTTGGCGTCTAGTCATGCCGGCCACATGACCACGGAGACGTCCTCGGACAAGCGCTGGCTCTTCGGCTTTGAAACGGAGATGAGCACCGGCCCCTAGAGTCGGAAATGACTAGCACGCATGTGCGGGGGAATCTTTACCTTTACCTTATATAAACCACTTATTTATCAAGTTTAATAACACTGTCTGCTGTTAGAAGACCAGGTTAGGGACAGGTCATCACGGAGCAGACAACGGCATTGTTGTATCCCACAACATTTTTATTATGGTCCTTTGCACAGTCAGCCAGAGGTTCAGACTAGATTTGGTCCTTCCCAAGGACTTTGGATAGCCAGATGTTGATGTTTCGTGGTGTTGAAGGTATCTGTCAGCTGTTCCAAGGAGAGCTTCCTTTTGCAACTGACTGAAGGAGAATTTGTCAATGCCGATGGGATTCAAGTGGGGCGCCAGATGTTTTGGGATTTCACCCAAAATGTCTCTAGCACTATTGGTACTAACTTTGCTTTCTTTGGCCAGTCGTTCTATTCATTCCTATTTGCAAGTCATTATTATTATCATTAAATTTATATGCATCACTTCAAATACATCAAGCGAGGGAATCGAGGACAGTGCTCTACAAAGGATCTGAAGGGATCTTAAGAAAAAGCAGCTGGAGCCTTTTTGCAGGACGTGGAGCGACTGGTTGAAAGTTAGGGAAAAACCACCTAACGGGAAGAGCAGTTTGACATTGAAATTGGATGCTTCAGTAAGCAGCTGGCCTTTCTTTTGCCTGATAGGCTCCAGAGAGACTAAACTTCCATCGAATGGGGGATGGTTTAATTTTGGGGAGTCCCATCATTATGGCTTCAAGAACCCCTTCCAACTTGAATTTTCTGGGCTATAGCAATAAGTGGAGCTATTTAATCTATTTTTCTGAGTCTTATCTTAAATGTGCCAGTTGCTCAGTGGGATTTCTTGGAGAGAACTCGTTGCTTTCTATCAACTTGCAACAATCCTTTCCCCCTTTCCCTTTCTTCTCTCCCTCCCCCTTCCCTTCCCTTCCCTTCCCTTCCCTTCCCTTCCCTTCCCTTCCCTTCCCCCTCTCCTCTCCTCCATTTAATGTAGCACTTACAGTTAATTTTCTTTTGCTTTTTTCTTCAAAACTGACCCCTCCAAATCTCCTTGGCCTTTTAAACTTTGATTAAGGTAAAGGTAAAGGTTCCCCCGCACAGGCGTGCTAGTCGTTTCCGACTCTAGGGGCCGGTGCTCATCTCCGTTTCAAAGCCGAAGAGCCAGCGCTTGTCCGAGGACGTCTCCGTGGTCATGTGGCCGGCATGACTAGACGCCAAAGGCGCACGGAACGCTGTTACCTTCCCACCGTAGTGGTCCCTATTTTTCTACTTGCATTTTTACGTGCTTTCGAACTGCTAGGTTGGCAGAAGCTGGGACGAGTAACAGGCGCTCACTCTGTTATGCGGCACTTGGGATTCGACTTTGATTAAAGGTTGTGTATTCTGTAGTGCATTATTTTTCTGGCTTGCTTGAATGTTCTCATTTGAAGGGACGGTGGGGTAGAAATATTTGAGCTAAAATAAAACACAAGCAAAGGGGGATGCGATTTAGGAACTGGATGTATATCTCCCAAGTTGTCTGGAGTGGAATGGCAAAGAAATACCGAAAGTCCCCATAAAAAGATTGCCCCATTCTAAGGAGGATTACTATCTAAAAAGGGAATCTGTTGTACCAAAATCTGAGTTCAATGCACAGTGATTCAAATTAAATGCACAATGGTTCAAGTTTTATTACACAATACTACTTAAACATTATAATTTGCATACAAATTTGACTTAAGCACAGGCCTTTGGAATAGAATTCACTCTTAAACTGGAGACTAGCTGTAGTAATAACCAGTAAAACACTCCGAAACATCAGCAGTATGAAGATGTTCAAAAGTCTTGCGGAAAATGTTTGCTCTCCCGCAAATGACACAAAGGCAGTACAGGTCGTCCTTGACTTACAACCACAATTGAGCCCAAAATTTTTGTTGCTAAGTGAGACATTTGTTAAGTGAATTTTGCCCCACTTTATGACCTTCCTTGCCGCCGTTGCTAAGTGAATCACTGCAGTTGTTAAATTAGTAACACAGCTGTTAAGTGAATCTGGCTTCCCCATTGACTTTGCTTGTCAGCAGGTCTCAAAAGGTGATCACGCGACTCCGGGACACTGAAACCGTCATAAATATGAGTCAGTTGTCAAGCATCTGAATTTTAATCATCACATGTTTATGGGGGTGCTGCAACGGTCGTAAGTGTGAAAAATGGTCATAGGTCACTTTTTTTCAGTGCCGTTGTAACTTTGAACGGTCAGTAAATGAACTGTTGTCAGTCGAGGGCTACCTCTACAGTAATGACTTTCCAAGAATAAGGACTAAAAGTGGTTGTTGCCCCTGGCAACGAGGGTCGAGTTGAGCCTGTTTAACTATTTACCCCAAAAAGATTTTTCTGGAAAAAAACAAGTCTTAAATTTCACATGGAACCATTTCTGTTGACCATTGTGTTTGATAGGCTTATTTCAATTCATAAGGGGGATGCTTTGATGTTGATAGCATACCTTTTACCCCAGGTATGTCTTTGAAGTGATTATAATCTGAATATGGTCCAATCCAACTATTCCTTGATAAAGGTCTGCTCTCTGTAATTTGTTGGGTACTGATGTACCGGTAGCAATAGCTTGGCTTCAGGTCTGTTCCCATTTATTATCTGCTCCAGAATAATGCATCTTGAGTTTTGATCTTCAAATCTCTGTCTCCATTTTACAAATTTAAAACAAATTAAATATGTATATATATATTTGAAACAAAAATCCACTGATCCTTATTAATAGGATCCAGCTTTGCACCACACTGAATATCTGTGTTTAGGATAAGAGGCAGAGATGATTCTTTTCTACCAACTGTTCTGTTCTGTTCTGTTCTGTTCTATTCTATTCTATTTTCTATTTTATTCTATTCTATTCTATTTTCTATTCTATTCTATTCTATTTTCTATTCTATTCTATTCTATTCTATTCTATTCTATTCTATTCTATTCTATTCTATTTTCTATTCTATTCTATTCTATTCTATTCTATTCTATTCTATTCTATTCTATTCTATTCTATTCTATTCTATTCTATTCTATATTCTATTCTATACTATTTTATTCTATTCTATATTCTCTTCTCTTCTATACTATTTTATTCTATTCTATATTCCATTCCATTCCATTCCATTCCATTCCATTCCATTCCATTCTTCCAGTGGTGTCCAATGTTGGCGACTTTAAGACTTGTGTGTTATGACCCAGCTGGTCAAGGCAAGACAGGCCTTTAAAGCAGAGGTCCCCAACCTTTTGGGCACCAGGGACCGGTTCTGTGGAGAGAGGTTTTTCCGCAGACCGGAGGAGTGTGGTTTTGTGTGCTGTCTGCATCTCGTGGCTTTGCTTGTTTGTGCAGACCGGTTGCGGGCATGCCACGGACTGAGGGTTGGGGACCCCTGCGTTGAAGAGTTCTTCATTTCTCTTCGACAAGAGTTCCAGCCAACGGCCCTCCAACTACCGGTAAGGCTCTACCCTCACGCTACCCAAAAGGCAGCCACCCTCAGACTCCCAAATGCAGCTCTGGCAGTACAGAGAAAGCCCACCGAGTAGGAGCACCCGCACAGGGCAAAGTCCAGGGTTCCACGTCCCATCCACCAGGCAGGGCCCAGGCAGAGGACAAGGCCAGTCCTCAGGACAAGGAAAAGGTCCCAGAAAAGAAGCTGTCCCAAAGCCCCAGTGAAGCCAAGACCAAACCTAGGCTACCAGGGAAGGGCGAGGTCCAAAACAAAATGCGAAGAGCCATCTTCCAAGCGAGGCAAGGCAAACAGCAACAGGCACCAGTGAAAGCCAGGGGAGTGTAAGCCAAGGCAAACAATTGCTCCTGGCAAAGGCTAACTCCCCACAATGCCTTGGGGGGGGCCTGGCACAGCATCGTCCTCAGCCCCTGGTATGCTTTCCCTGCCCGATGGTCCCAGCTCCAATTCTTCCTCCTCCTCCTCCTCCGAACCGGCCTCTGAGGAGGCCGTGACATTGTGGACTTTTGACTCCCAGAATTCCCCAGCCGTGCTGGAATTCCTGAAGTTGGTCCACGTGTCTTAAAGTTGCCAATGTTGGGCATCCCTGACTTAATCCTTTCTAAACGGCAGTGGTAGAGAGTGAACGCCAGGCCATCTGCTACCATCCTATCATAATTTATAACACTGGTACAGCAGCGGCGTAATCTACCTACCTACAGAGGCTTTGGACCCCTCTGTCTTTAAAAAAAAACACACACACACAAAAAAAACTTGAATAGCCACGTCTCAAGGATTTCCTGCCCTTTGCAAGGGGTTGGACTAGATGATCCTCGGGGGTCCCCTCTTAACTGCACGTTTCTACGATTCCACCCGCCCAGAAGTGCCTCATTAAATTCAGCGGAAGCCGTGTCCTTCGGAAAGGATGCATACCTGGAATGGATTTTATTCAACGTGGCCTCCTTGTTGTTCTTTTTCATTTGTAAAGTGCAGAAATTACTGGGTACGGTACAGTGCCTTATTTTTTTTAAAAAAAATGCAATTCTCAGCCCAAGGACTGGCAGACAATGAGGGGGGGGTGTATTATCGCCGCCTTTTTCTGGGTCAAATTTGTGAATCGTAAATTGGGGAAATGACAGGGTGGCCGAGATTTGCAAGAGGCTTGGGAGAGAATTTCTCCCCCTGTCAACCTGGAAGGCAAAAATTGCTCTCTGCCGAATCGGCAGTTGTCTAAACAGGGCACAGACTGTAGGGAGCCGGGGTGAGCTTGTCGGGGTGAGGGAAAAAGACTCAAGTGAGCCTTCTTGAGCTGTTATAAATTTTATTAAAGCTCACATCTGCTCTCTCTTTCAAAAGCCCTAAGCGACCGTGGCTCTCTCGGGCCTCCTAACTTTCGCTCCGGCACCGAACGGTGGCACGGCTCTTTTGTCCAAAGAGAATGCAACGTAGGCGAGGGATAAAAAAAAAAAGTCCCATTTTTTCCTTGAGAAACTTCAGTTGAACCCACTCGTCCTCCGCCTAGGGATAAATGATGACCTGTGTGTGAAAATGCCATTGTGCAAAAGCGGCAGCTTAGGTATCGGCATCACAGGTCAGGATGGATGGGAAGAGACTGAGTTACAGAGTTGGAAGGGACCTTGGAGATCTTCTAGTCCAACCCCCCTGCACAGGCAGGAAACCCTATACCATTTTCAGGCAAATGGCCATCTAGTCTTTTCTTAAAAACCTCCAGTGTTGGAGCACTTACAACTTCGGGAGACAAGTCACACTGATTAATTGTCCTCACTATTAGAAGGTTGCTTCTCTCCTTGATGATGATGATGATGATGATGATAATAATAATAATAATAATAATAATAATAATAATAATAATAATAATAATAATGCTTCTCTCCTTGATGATGATAATAATAATAATAATAATAATAATAATAATAATGCTTCTCTCCTTGATGATGATGATGATAATAATAATAATAATAATAATAATAATAAGAAGAAGAAGAAGAAGAAGAAGAAGAAAAAGAAGAAGAAGTAGTTGGAAGGGACCTTGAAGGTCATCTAGTCCAACCCCCTGCTCAGGCAGGAAACCCTATACCATTTCAGACAAGTGGCTTGCTTCTTGTCCTGCCTTCGGGTGCTTTGCAGAATAGCTTGACTCCCTCTTCTTTGGGGCAACCCCTGAGATACTAGAACACTGCCTGTCCCCCCCTCGTCCTTCTCTTCATTAAAAGACATACCCAATTCCAGCAACCGCTCCTTATATATTTTAGCCTCCAGTCCCCCAATCATCTTTGTTGCTCTTCTTTGGGCTCTTTCTAGAGTCTCAACATCTTTTTTACATTGTGGTGATCAAAACTGGATGCAGTATTCCAAGTGTGGCATTACCAAGGCATTATAAAGTCATCATCATCAAGTTGGAAGGGACCTTGGAGGTCATCTAGTTCAACCCCCTGCTCAGGCAGGAAACCCTATGCCATTTCAGACAAATGGTGGTCCAGTCTCTTCTTAAAAACTTCCAGTGTTGGAGCATTTACAGCTTCCGGAGGCAGGTGGTTAATTGTTCTCATGGTCAGTAAGCTTCTCCTTAGTCCTTGTGGTCTTGATCAGATTGGGGTGTAAAATGGTTGATGATGAATTTTGGGTGGTGTGTGTATAGGTGTGTGCATTGTGTAGATTGCTGCAGGTGCCGCTGAACCCATGGACTGGATGGTGATGATGATGGTGGTGGTGATGATGATGATGTTGGAAGGGACCTTGTAGTTCATCTAGTCCAACCCCCTGCTCAGGCAGGAAACCCTATACCATTTCAGACAAATGGATTCTCAAACCTACCGGTACTTTACTGTGTCATTATGAAAAGAGAATAGGGCCTGTTCGGTCAGAAATGCATTCACTCCTCAAATGACAACAATTCTTTTAGCAACTGTTCGAAGTTACAAGAGCATGGAAACAAATGACTTATGCCTAGTTCTCACACTTACGACTGTTGAAACACCCCCACCGTCACATGAACAAAATTCTGGGGCTTGGCAACTGGCATGCATTTACGATGGTTGTAGGGTCCCAGGATCCTGTAATCGCAACCAGCTTCCGACAAACCAAATCAATGGTGGGGGGAGCCAAATTGCTTAACGACCAACACGATTCACTGCAATGTTTCACTTAACAACCATGGCAAAAAGATTGTAAAATCGGGCACGGCTCACTTAACAATTACATTTCTTAGCAGCAGGAATTCTGGCCCAAATTGTGGTTGCAAGTCAAGGACTTTCTGAACTTCCTCCGAGAGGCGTCGTCTTCCAGCACACTTCTCCTCCTGGCCCCATTCCCACAAAGCTTAGATCCCATTTCTGAACTTCTGTGCCTTCTTAAATGCCAGCCTGGATATGTTATATTCTAATGTAAAATAACGTTTGATCCCATATTTCTGTCTGAAGCAAACACCTTCCAGCAGCGGATGGCTGTCTCCTTTGGGAAGGGAAGTGAGAAATAAATATGGAAAAAATATCCTCCCAGTGTGTCTGTGTGTTATTTTATTGGGCCTGCGAACCATCCAGCGTAGCAAACTTGGTGGTACAATAATATAATTGCAAGAGCATGCAAAACTAATTCACTCCAGATTATCTCAAAACGTACATGCATACTTGGTGAGTTTCCCATCCGAACGTGAGTCGGGATTCACCTCCTTTACTTCCCGAAATCAACCCAATGCTATTGTTTTTGTCTTTTTTTATTATCACGGATTCCCGCTCGTTTCTCTCATTTTGGCTGGAATTGGGGAACGGGATGCCCTCAAATTCCCACTTGCATTTAGAAGGGGGAACAGCACTTGGAGAGAGAGGCTTTGCCTGCTTTGAAAAAACGGAATGCCGAAGACTGCATTGCAGTGAGCTAATGATCTTTTATTAAAGCAGAGTGGCTTTTTCAGATTCACTTTCACTCCCAGGGACTGGATTAGGAGAGCTTTCTCAATGATCCCGCCGCATTTTGGCTCTAAATAGAGGGTCTTGCTAAGCCAGAGATAAAGTCAGACTTAATTTAAACTAACCTGGTCGAGATTCAGCTCTGGGTATTTGTAGAGGGATCGGCTTTCTCCAGGGCTTCTCCAACATGGCTTTCTTGGTGGGAAGTAAAGAGAATTGTAGCCCCTCAACCTGGGTGACAGTTTGGAGAAATTAGAAATTAGCTATTAGCTGGTTTTGTTTGGATCAGGTGTCACTAAAAGACAGGGTTCTGACAACCCATTGGTTCCTGCATTAAACCACATTCTGAATTGGTAGGTAGTCCTCGATTTATGACTACAGTTGGGACCAGAATCTCCCTTGCTAAGCATGGCAGTTGTTAAATGAGTCATGCCCAATTTTATGACCCTTTTTGTACAGTTGTTAAGTGAATCACTGCAGATTTTAAGCCAATCACGCAGTCGTTAAGGAAATCTAGACTTTGCTTGTTGAAAGCTTGCAAATGGTGATCATCTGATCCTCTGGACGCTGCAGCCATCATAAGTACATTCTGGTTGCCCAGTGCCTGAATTTTGATCACACGATTGTGAGGATGCTGCAACGGTCGTAAGTGCGAGGACCAGTCGCGGGTCACTTTTTTCAGTGCCATGACTTTGGTCATTAAAGAAGTGATGGTGATAAATTAAAAGGGAGAGGCAGGGTTGATGCAATCTCCTTCCTCCCCCTCAACCCCCTTTCCCCCCCTCCCCCCCAATCCAGCTAAGGTTAAAGCTCACCAAGCTTAACCTATTGTGTGAATGCCGCTGCTCGGTCTCTGACTGACCTGGTGGAGCGTATTGTGCGAACCCAGTCAAAGGAGGCGAGGAACGCAGAGGCCCTGTCGCTTTTAATAGAAAATGGAATTATGGCAGAGACGAAATTGGGAATCTCTGAGGGAAAATCTCTAGGTGACACCATCCTTAACACACAGCGCTCTCTCTCTCTCTCTCTCTCTCTCTCTCTCTCTCTCTGTGTGTGTGTGTGTGTGTGTGTGTGTGCGTGTAAAGTGTCCTGTTCTCCTTGGCTTCCAATCTGTATTGCGTTCTGTTAAATTAAGTAATAAATAGACTCCCGCTGCTGTCCCTAGACTTGGCTGTTAAATGAACACTGTTGTACGGAAGCTGCTTTGGGATGTTAATTCATTCTTTCTCAAACCCAAGAAGTGAAAAATTTCCCCACGGATTTCTCCCTCTGGGTTGAGAAGGAAGCTAATTTTGCAAATATTGGGCGGGGGGGGGGAGGGCTACTTAAGAAATGAGCTGGTGTTTGAGGAAATACAATCTATATGGGACTTTTTCCCCTCTCTTTGGCTGGCCCTGGCCTCCATATTCGCTCCCATCTGATTTTTTTTTTTTTAAGAAGCCCACCATTTTTGCCTGTTTCACATGTTGTACAAAATGACCCGCGGTGGGTTGGGCCTCTGTAGAGTGTCGTCCAAAACGTCAAGAGGGGGACCCAAAGGATGCAATTGAATCTCTGTGTGGGTTGATCACTTTGATCACATTATGACGACTGCCATTTTGACTTTTTTGCCCATACTTTATTTGGATCTGAATGGTAGGGTATGAAAGAGCCTTTTCCCTTCTTCTGAGTAGACATTTGGTTGATATTGGTAGCAGATTTTTTTTTTAAAAAAAACACCAAACCAAACAAAACCAAGTCCTTGATTTACGGCTGTGTTCAGACAACCATGTCTCAGCTTCCTAAACCCGGGTCTGCACAAGCCTTTTGTCTGAACAGCTGCTTTGCTCCTTCCAAGCTGGCAGAAATACAGGATATTTTTCTGTTTGTTCTATTTTTCCATTTCTTCCAAGTCACGTGAGGAGACATTGCGCTCATGAAACCCACTTTAGAGCATAGAGTAATATTCTGATTTCTCCCAAAGCTGTTAATTATACTTTCTAGATTTAGACAAAACTGACTTGTTAAGAACCCTCTAAAAATGACCTCCGTGATATTTTTGACTGAATTAGAGGTGGTCCTTGAGTTACGACTGTGATTGAGCCCTGCACTTGTGCTCTTAAACTATGATGGTCGTAAGCAACGATAGTCATACAATGAGTCGCGGTGTGACCAGATTCAATTTTGCATTGCTCATTTTGTGAACACAGTGCTCATAAATGAACGCCACAGTCATTAAACGACTCATAGTTTATTTACTATAGGGTGTTTTTTGCTGGAAACTTGAAGTAAGCACCGGTTTCCAGCAGAACCGTTGTAAACCGTGGTCACACGACATGGGATGTCGTGTGACATGGGATGCTGCAAAGCCGTAAATGTGGGCCAGTTGTGAGCGCCCACCCAAAAGGCAGTCTCATGACTGTGGGGAAGGGGGCCAACATCAGATCTTTGAAATAGGATTGTAAGTAGCTTTTTTTTGGGGGGGAGGGTGTCTGTTGTAATGTTGAACGGTTGCTACTCGACTGCTTGTAAGCTGAGGACTTGTAGTAGATTTGGAACTGAAATTGAATTTAAAGGATCTCCCCCAGGTGTAACCATTTTGTAAATGATGTAGTTCTATGGTAATGCCCAACTAGGGTGTGCAGTTGGGCTGTGGATCTGTATACAAAAGGTACGTTGAGGGACACAGGTGTGTACTATCTATCTGAAAGTCTTTAAAGCAGCTGTGTCCTTTTTCAAGTTTGTGTGGCAGTTGTGCGGGGCAGCTGCGTGGTCCTGAGCAAAAGATGCAGCTGCTTTAAAGAGCTATGGAGAGATGAACAGGCCTCCCATGTTTTCCAAACCACCATTTTACACTGGATTTCAAACATTGTAGTATTCAATATTTAGAAATTGGGGTTCACATTATTCTTAAACGTATCAGTAGAGTCTTAAAAACGTATCAGTAGACTCATTAAAAAATCACCAGGATTTGTGATAAGTTGTGATTAATAGACAGGCCTGGTGAATTACTATTATTTCATAAGCGTTCTGGATTAGCAGGTAAATACACAAAAATGAATTTTTCAGGGATTTAGGAAAAATACTTTGTACTTGCAAAGAGGCGTTAAAACTTGCTTTCATTTTATAGGAGATTGATGAGATGCTGGTGGAGCAAATTTGTTATTGTTCCATTAATCTATTTGCATTTGCTTTTAAAAGGATTCTTTTTCTACCCTGTTAAAGTGACATTTATTCAGTCGCTTCTTTCATTTGTTGCGTTCCTTGTGGGAATAAGGTATTGGGACTTTTGGTCATCTTTATTTTTTCAGAATAACATCCGAAGAGTTTGAGCAATACTATAAGCATCAAAATAGCAGTAGATCCGATTTTGGGTGTTGATGATGAGAATGATTTTGCTATGGTTTGAAATGTGGTGAAATGTAAAGCAAAGCTGTTATCATTGCTATTGTTACCGTAATTCAATTAATAATACAACTTTGCTTTCCATTTGTAATTAGTATTATTATTACTGTTTTTGTATTTTACTGCACAGGAAAAAAGTTGGAAGTCACCCCTTTTTTCTCTTTCTGAGTGTTTTCTAGCTTACATTTTTATGCATTTTTATTTCATAATGACACTGAAAAATACAAGGGCAAAATGGCAGCAGGTCTTGGAGGCTGCCCCGTGGTTTTTTCCCAGAATGCCTCAAGGCACCATCATTTGGGGCATTCTGCAATAAATAAACCAGGGTGGCAATAAATAACAGAGGGATAGAATGAAGCTCACGTGAAGTGTTAATACCACTTTACAATGCCTTGGTAAGGCCACACTTGGAATCCTGCATCCAGTTTTGGTCAAGATGATGTAAAAGGGATGTTGAGACACTAGAAAGAGTGCAGAGAAGAGCAACATTGATTGCCGGCGGGTAACGCCCAGGGGGAGGACCTTCTCAGTGGGTGCGCCTGCCCTGGAACCAGCTGCCCGTGGAGCTGAGGACTGCCCCCGACCTCCGTTCATTCCGCCGGGACCTGAAGACCTGGCTCTTCAAGCTCTCTGGCCCAGGCTGAGAATTTTAATTTTAAATTTTAATTTTAATTGGGGTTTTTATTCTCTCAGGGACTATTATAATCTTTTTAATTGTTCTTAATTTTTGTATTTCTTGTTTTAATTCCCTGTAAACCGCCCTGAGTCCTTCGGGAAAGGGCGGTATACAAATCCAATTAAATAAATAAAATAAAATAAAATAAAATAAATAAAATAAAATAAAATAAAATAAAATAAAATAAAATAAAATAAAATAAAAAAAATAAATAAACAAAGATGATTAGGGGACTGGAGGCTAAAACATACAAAGAACGGTTGCTGGAATTGGGTATGTCTTGTTTAATGAAGAGAAGGACGAGGGGGGGACGTGATAGCAGTGTTCCAGTATCTCAGGGGCTGCCCCAAAGAAGAGGGAGTCAAGCTATTCTCCAAAGCGCCTGAAGGCAGGACAAGAAGCAACGGATGGAAGCTAATCAAGGAGAGAAGCAACCTGGAAGTAAGGAGAAATTTCCTGACAGTGAGAACAATTAAATCAGTGGAACAGCTTGCTTCCAAACGTTGTGAGTGCTCCAACGCTGGAAGTTTTTAAGAAGAGATTGGACAACGATTTGTCTGAAATGGTTTTGGGTTTCCTGCCCGTGCAGGGGGTTGGACTAGAAGACCTCCAAGGTCCCTTCCAACTCTGTTATTCTATTCTGTTCCAACCTAACATTGGATCCACAAATCAGAGAGAGAATGAATGAGGGTTGAATTGCAAAATGAACGTAAGGAAGGAACATGGAATCATAGGAACATAGGAAGGGATATCATAGGTCTTCTAGTCCAACCCCTTGCTCAAGGCACAAGATCCTATACCATCCCAGTCAAATGGTTGTCCAGTCTATTTCTGAAAACCTGCTGAGGCAGAGTACCCACAGTTCTGGGGGGCAAGCTATCCCATTGATTGGTCTCACTGTCATGAAATTTCTTCCTATTTCTAGGTTGTTCCTCTGTTTAATAAGCTTCCACCGGTTGCTTCTTTTCCTGCCCTCTGGTGCTTTGGAGAATACGTCAATCCCCTCTTCTCTGTGACACCCCCTCAAGTACTGGTAGACAGTTATCATGTTCCCCACCCACCCACCCACCCACCCACCCCCGCGCCCCTTAATCCTTCTCTTACATAGGCAAGACAAGCCTGGCTCCTTCCACCCTCATAGGATTTAGCCTCCAGACTCGTTTATCATCTCTGCTGCTCTTTTCTGCACACTTCCTAGGGTCTCAATGGATGGAGAGGAAGCAGAAAACCAGAAAGTTGTCGTCGTGTGCCCTCACAAAAAGGGGTTTGGGAAAAGTTGAGAGAGGGGGGGGGCAACCTTATGGAGTGGTGGGATGGTTTGTATCTTTCCCTTTTCTCTTTATCTCTAGTGTCTTTTTTTATTTGTACATAATGTTATTTATCCTGAATAGTATTGATGGCTAGGTATGCCTGCATAGATGGGTTACGCACAACATTCATGGAGAACAACTGGTAATTTCACAGAGCGGGCTGCTTTGCTTGTGAAACAGAAGGAGCATTATTTCCAAAGCCCGCTGATCAAAACTAAAAAAAGGACTCCGAGTGGTTTTTGACCTTGGGAATCTCTCTGAATTAATTTCTCTGTCCTCCCGCTTCCTGTCTGTCACTGATCTGTCTCCAAACGGGGAGACCCTGATGTTCCCATGGAAGGCATCAAACTTTCCATAGGCTGTTTAGCATCTGTTTCCCAGATGTCTGCGCCTTGCAACCATGGATATCAACCCGGTTACTTCTGCCTCTTTTGGCTCAGTGGAAGGGCAGAGAGAGGGATGCTGGGCTAATGGTGGGGGGAGGAATATGCCCCATGGCCCATGGAGGGGGGGGGATTTTGGAAAGCGGCCTCTCTCAGGGCATGTAAAACAACAAGAGCAGATAGGATCAAGCCCTCAAATCATCCACTGTGGTGGATTGTTTCTCTAGGGAAAGTGAGGAAAACAAAGAGGCCTTGGTTTTGCGGGCATTGCAAAAAAAAAAAAAAAAAGCAAAAGTTTTAAAACGGAGCTGGGATCAATTTTATGTCCATTTCAACGTTTCCGTGCAGTGGGATGGAGGTAAGTCTGGAAAGGAAGCATGATCAGATTAATTCTTCCTGCTGGGATCCAGTTGGATAGGCTTGATTAGTCCTGATTTGTAGCCTTGAATATATAAGTAGTCCGGTACCGGCTTACGACTGGTAAGTAAGAGAACATTCAAAGTTATGACGGACCTACCTTGGGGCTACTTATGAGTCGGATCCACAATTCTGGTAGTCAGGCCCCCTCAGCGATCATATGGCTTCGTTTTGGGTGCTTTGGCAACACAGCTGCATTTACGGCCATTTCCAGCATGCCAAGGTCATGTGGCTGTATATAATAATAATAATAATAATAATAATAATAATAATAATAATAATAATAATGATGATGATGATGATGATGATGATGATGATGATGATTTTGGAAGGGACGTTGGAGGTCATCTAGTCCAACCCCCTGCTCAGGCAGGAAACCCTATACCATTTCGGACAAATGGCTCTCCAGTCTCTTCTTAAAAACTTCCAGTGTTGGAGCATTCACTGCTTCTGGAGGCAGGTGGTTCCACTGGTTAATTGTTCTCACTGTCAGGAAGTTTCTCCTTAGTTCCAGGTTGCTTCTCTCCTTGGTTAGTTTCCATCCGTTGCTTCTTTATGACGGTTTTGCCAAAACCTGGCAGTTACTTCTTGGTTTTGGCAAAAACACTCCTATAGCGACCATGGGTTTGCTTAACAACAGTGGGGTTTGCTTAATGACCATGGTGGCCACTTTACGACCACTGTGTTCAGTTAACGACTGCCACGAAAATGGTTGTAAAATTTTGTTATGACTGTCGTAACTTACGACTGCAATAGTAGATTTCTCTACGATCGTAAGTGGAGGATTACCTGTGTGCAGTTTAGGAACCTTATATTATTGTAAGATCTTTACTCTTGCCAGCCTAATATTTAATCTAGCTAGCACGTTCTTCTCATCTTAATGAACCTATCTGCAACTTAACTTTTTGTATTATCAGTCCAGGAACTTTACCCGCAAATAACCTACGGTTCCTTCTTCTTTAGAAAATGTGCAAATTACTGCTCTCCGTTATTTTTTTCTTCTCAACATTTTTCCTGAAAATGCAGGGTCTGCTTTTGTTTCATTTGTGTTGATCCATTGCCTGGGACAGGAATTTATCAACTAGTTCATCCCCCAAGCCTGACGTTGTGAGTTGAGAGAGAGGGATTGGCCCAAAGTCACCCAGCAGCTTCCATGACTAAGGCAGGACTAGAACTCCCAGTCTCCTGGTGATTGGACCAGAGTCACCCAGCAGCTTCCATGACTAAGGCAGGACTAGAACTCCCAGTCTCCTGGTGATTGGCCCAAACTCACCCAGCAGCTTCCATGACTAAGGCAGGACTAGAACTCCCAGTCTCCTGGTGATTGGACCAGAGTCACCCAGCAGCTTCCATGACTAAGGCAGGACTAGAACTCCCAGTCTCCTGGTGATTGGCCCAAACTCACCCAGCAGCTTCCATGACTAAGGCAGGACTAGAACTCCCAGTCTCCTGGTGATTGGCCCAAAGTCACCCAGCAGCTTCCATGACTAGGGCAGGATTAGAACTCCCAGTCTCCTGGTGATTGGACCAGAGTCACCCAGCAGCTTCCATGATTAAGGCAGGACTAGAACTCCCAGTCTCCTGGTGATTGGCCCAAAGTCACCCAGCAGCTTCCATGACTAGGGCAGGCTTAGAACTCCCAGTCTCCTGGTGATTGGCCCAAAGACACCCAGCAGCTTCCATGACTAAGGCAGGACTAGAACTCCCAGTCTCCTGGTGATTGGACCAGAGTCACCCAGCAGCTTCCATGACTAGGGCAGGATTAGAACTCCCAGTCTCCTGGTGATTGGACCAGAGTCACCCAGCAGCTTCCATGACTAAGGCAGGACTAGAACTCCCAGTCTCCTGGTGATTGGCCCAAAGTCACCCAGCAGCTTCCATGACTAGGGCAGGCTTAGAACTCCCAGTCTCCTGGTGATTGGCCCAAAGACACCCAGCAGCTTCCATGACTAAGGCAGGACTACTGTAGAATTCCCAGTCTCCTGGTGATTGGCCCAAAGTCACCCAGCAGCTTCCACGAAGCAGGACTAGAACTCCCAGTCTCCTGGTGACTGTCCCAAAGTCACTCAGCCAGCTTTCATGCCTAAGGTGGGACTAGAACTCCCAGTTTCCTGGTTTCTAGCCTGCTGCTTTTCCTAGACCAAATTGGCCCTGTTATTGCTATCCTCCTTATTCCTTACAAATGTTGTGAAATTCAAGGGGATACATATTCCTGGTTAAGCAAATGTAGGTCTCCCCTAGGCTATAGTCTTTTGCGCACCTCTATAGAATTGCACCCTGCTCACTGAATCTAGAATTGAACTTCTTAGCATTTCAGGATTAACATTTATCGACCAAACTCGATAAGCCTTTAAAAATAAAATCCTTTTCTTCTCACCAGTTTGTCAGGCATTAGCATATTTCTATTCTACCTTTTTGTTCTGCCAATAGCTGATAGCTGTAATTTGCAAATTAAAGGTGGGTTGGAAGTTTAAACTTCTGGCTCATTAGGGGGCATCACTTGGTTTGCAACGGGAATGTGCGCTGGAATCTTGTTTCAGGAGATCTTTGGAGATAGAGATGATGAACACGTATCCGAGCTGAAGGGAAATGGGCAGCACCTTTCAGCTTTAGTAGGTGGACTAGACAGGAAGCAGAAACAAATACGCTAATTCTACGTTACTGTAGGGGGCCCAATGGCTCAGTGGTTAAAGATGTTGAGTTTGTCAGCTGGAAAACTGTTTATTTATTTATTATTTATTTATTAATTAGATTTCTATACCGCCCTATTCCCGAAGGACTCAGGGCGGTTTACAGGGCAAAGTTAAAAACATTTAAAACAGTACAAAAGTTAGAATACAGTTAAAATTTAAATAGAATTAAATAACGTTAGCCCAAATTTAAAATTTAATTTAAAATTTAAAAATTTAAAACCCATCAGTCCAGGCCAGCTAAATCAAACAACCAGGTTTTTAGGTCCCGGCGAGACAAACGAAGGTCAGGGGCGGTCCGGAGTTCCACAGGCAGGTCGTTCCACAGGGCAGGCGCGCCCACAGAGAACGCCCTCCCCCTAGGGATAACCCGCTGGCATTCACTGACTGGCGGCACCCTAAGGAGGCCCTCCCTTTGGGAGTGCACAGGACGATGGGAGATTGATGCTGGCAGCAGGTGCTCCCTAAGATAACCCGGACCCATGCCATTTAGGGCTTTATAGGTCATCACCAGCACCTTGAATCTCACCCGGAGAGCAACTGGAAGCCAATGCAGCTCGCGGAGGAGAGGTGTTACATGGGAGTGTCGGGAAACTCCCATCACAACTTGCGCGGCCGAGGTTCAAGACCCAAGCGCTGCGCAACAGGGTGAGCTCCTGTTCTTTGCTTCAGCTTATGCCCACCGAGCAGTTTGAAAGCATGAAAATGTGAATAGATAAATAGGTACCACTTCGGTGGGAAGGTAACAGCCTTCCTTTGGTACCTAGATTGCTGGCCACATGACCACAGAAAATGTCTTCGGACAACGCTGGCTCTCTTGGCCATGAAAAAGAGTTGAGCAACACGCCCTAGAGTCGGATACGACTGGGGAAATCTTTACTTTTACCTAGTTTACTGTAAGGTTACCTAACAGAACCTTACAAGTCAGAAAGTACAGTTCTTCCCCTGTCTCTTTTATAGCCTGATAACGTTGGGAAAGTTCTTCCTGAGCATTGCCTCACCCATTATTCAGCTGTGGGCTATGCTATCTCTTATCTCTTTTCCTAGGCAAGATCTGTTTGCCCCATCTTCCAATGTCTCCTTCACAGCCCATCCATTTTGTGGCTGTGGGCCGTGCTATCTCTTATCTGACAATTCCTTTGGCAACATCCTGTTTTAACAACTTTCATTTCTCTCAGCCAAGGGATCACATTGGAGATAATGGGAAGTGACAGTTCTGTTCCAAATCCTAGTTAGTTTGCAGCAGTCCCGCTAGTGCCAAGGTGGATCCACAGTCTGACCTTTCTTAAGACACTATTTCCTCTGCATTGAAGCTAGCTCTCTTTCCAGAAAACCCAGACTCCTCCTTTGAAGAGAAAAAAGGATCCTTGAGTTATAAATTTGCCTTTCTCTGTTCCAGTTTCTGATGCCTCTAATTAAAAGCTAGCTGGAGAATAAAGCCTATTTTTGCATGATCTACTGGGACACCTTTTACCCCAGGGGTGTCCAACCTTGGCAAATTTAAGACCTGTGGACTTCAATTCCCAGAATTCCCCAGCCAGTATGGCTGGGGAATTCTGGGAGTTGAAGTCCACCAGTGTTAAAGTTGCCAAGATTGGACACCCCTGCTTTACATATTCTTTTATACCTCACGGGGACAAATTGCTTTGTTGTGTACTAGGTTTGCCTGCCTTGGCAAATCATGTCTTTATTGTTAAAAAAAAAAATCATCTTCCTGCCTGTAGGATTCCAGTCTCCAGGCCTAACGAAGTCTTGTATACTTTAAAGGCTGAATGGATAAATCCTCAACTTATGCCCAGAAATCAGTCTAAGCACCCAAATGACTGGAAATAATTTTCTAGCCTTTTTCACAGCGTTCATTTAAGCAAAACACCACGGTCGTTAAGCAAACACTGCGATTGCTAAGCAAACCCATTCATTTGGGCCAGAAACCGGCAAAAATCATTACAATTCACAGTCACGCAATTGCAGAATGCCGCAATCAGTCATAAAGCTGAATCTGCCTGATCTGTGGTCATGGGACTGCATGGTGTGTGCGTGTGCGTGCGTGCATGCGTGTGTGTTTGTGTGTGCGCGACCATTTAGAATGACCAGGTGGTGCCTTGAGGGCCACGGCCTTTGAAACTTTAAATGATCATTAAGCAAGGACTACCTGTAATTTTTTAAACTCTTGATTCTCTCCACTTGACAATTTAGTTGTATTTTATACCAGCCCTGTGTCCAATAAATTCTGGACCCTGTAAATGTCCAGATGTGGTGTATAAAGGAGATGGGGAAATGGCTGCATCAAATCTGCCTATGTGTTTCCATGTCCACCCCCCCACCCCCCCATTTGTTGAAGCGATTTAATATTTGTTTCACCTTATAAATCACCTCACCTCTGGCCTGCTTGTGAAAAAGCAGGATTTATGGGGCCAGGTGTAATAACAACAAAATGATCTTGGCTCCTGGTGACCAGCACTGTTTTTAATGTTTTCCTAATGATGGCATCACCAGAGAGATTTGGTTTAAAACCATCTCTTCTAGTTATAAATTTTACCTCAATGCAGGCAAGGCTGATTTGGGTACATGTGGAAAGAATAGGAATAAAATCACCAGAGGCAAGTGAAGAAAGATGGATCCGAACCAAGAAGGTTTGGACTCAGGGAAAACAAAAGCAAAACAAAACAAAATATGGCTAAATTCTGAGTCAGCTTTGGCTCCCCTGAAAAATTGACACTTTTCTCTCTGTGTGAGACAGATAATGGAGGTCCAAGCTTTCTTTCCCAGCCAGATTTGGTATAGCTGGCTTAAGTTTCTCCTAAGCTCTTGAATAAAAATTCTTTTAAGGGAGGGAGAAGGATCTGCAAAATTCCCTTTGGAAAAGTGGCTTCCCGTGGCTTTGAAAAACAATCTCTCGCAAGGACGAACTATAGATAAATAGAATAATTCCATCCAGGTCCAATTCCCTTCTCTTGGCAGGTTTTTTTTTTGCGTAAAAGAGATTGCCTGTTCTGCCGAAAACGTTTAAAAAAAAATCAGGGAAAAAAAGATCTGTAAAAAATCAGAACGTTTGGAGAGCTCACATATATAAGGTCGAGGGGCAAACATGTGTTTTTGTTGGCTGAGGGGAAAATGGTGCCTCCTCCTTTGTAAGCTATTTCAAAGCTATTTAAGCCCCTCTTTGAGGGAGATGGAAGGTTTAGAAAGGCGAAATACAGTGGTATCTCAGTACTCATCATTAATTGCTTCCTCCCGGAGGCTCGAGAAGTACCAAAAACAATGAGTACCAAATAAATTTTTCCCATAAGGAATAATGTAGTGCAGTGTTTCTCAACCTTGATAACTTTAACATGGGTGGACTTCAACTCCCAGAATTCCCCAGCCAGCTTGGGTCACAAGGCAAGCCGACACCGACAAGTTCTAGCCTGTGTGTCGAGTAGCAAACAAACGATGAGTACCAGGACAAAAAAAAATTGGGGTCAGGATGTGTTGAGTACCAAATTCAATGAGTTTCAAAGCAGTTGAGTACCAAGGTACCACTGTATAAAAATAAATATCGTAGATTTAATTCTTGGATCTGGGCTGGCTAAGGAGGGGAGTGGATTTTATATGGCAACTAACAAACAGACAAACAAGCAACTTCTGACATTGGCATAAATGACGCTAGACTCTAGCGGCTAGAGGAAGCCTAAAACGACAGGATCACTTTTGGTCAAGAGATGAGTTAATCTGCATCCTGCTCAGACAGCAATGAAACAGTGTCAATTCTGCATTGCTTGCTTTAAAAAAAAAAAGAAGAACCGGTCAGTGTTTGCAAATGTTTTTCCTAAAGGGTTAGGATTATACAGAAAGTAAAAGAGTGAGAACAAACAGGATACAGGGGGATCCTCAACTTAACAACCATTTGTTCAGTGATCCTACGGTACAACGCCACTGAAAAAAGTCAGTTATGGCCGTTTTTCACATGACTGTTGAGTATCCCCCTGGCCACAGGATTAAAATTTGGCCGCTTAGCAACTAGTATGCATTTATGACCTTTGCAGTGTCCCCGGGTGTGTGTCATGTGATCCCCTTTTACGACCTTCTGACAAACTAAAGTCAATGGGGAAGCCAGATGCATTTGACAATCATGCTCCTCACTTAACAACTGCAGTGACACACTTAACAATTGTGGCAAGACGGGTTGTAAAATGAGGCAAATCTCAGTTCACAAATGTCTCGCTAAGCAACGGAAATGTTGGGCTCGATTGTGGTCGTAAGTCGAGGACTACCTGTATAGTTGGGGGGGGGAATCCTTCTGGATGCCGTTCTAAGCAGCTCTGTATTCTGTATGAATCTGACTTTCTCAGTATACCCAGCAGCTTCTGATTCTGGTAGAAAGTTCATGAAGCCGATGTGTGTGTCATTTGGAGATTAAGACTTAAGAATCATGGAGCGAGGGGGCTTAATTTGACTTTCATTTAAGTAAAATTCTGGCACATGATCTCCCTTTGCTAGTATTCATCTATGAATACGATGATAGTTGCTTTATGCGACTGGTATACCCTGGAATTTCTCTGGATTAAAGGCATGCACAAATATGCATTCAGTTTACAAAGGGGTATCCCTGGACACACACACACACACACACACACAAAGAAGACCAGAATGAATGCACCAGTTGGGAGGGGGAGCTTTCATACTTTTTTTGCGCCAAAAAACTTGTAGTTAAAAAGAGAGAGGGGGAAAAATATCCCTGATCAAAAGGCAAAGCTCTAATGATAGAAAATTGGCTGCATTTGAGTGACGCAGAAGGCTAGAATTCCATGGAAAACTGTTAAAAGAAAAACCCCGTGTTAGCAGCTAAAGACACCTTATCAATCAATCAGCCAATTCATTATTATGGCCTTTAAACTGGAAAATGCAATATATGTCAGACGTATAAAGCAGATTGATAGAGAAAGGTATACACCCAAAATACAGAGATGCAGATTAAAAAAAAAAGAAGGCCTAAAATACAAATAATAAAAATAAAAATAGAGCATAAAATGCATGCTGGTTTCTTTATCGGCTTTTTTTCTTCTTTTTTTTAAGGAAGCAAATTAGGGTAGAAAATGGAGTGAATTTAAGATGGAGGGGAAAAAAAAGAATCTGAGTTACAACAGTGTTTCTCAACCCCGGGCAGTTTGCAGATGTGTGGACTTCAACTCCTAGAATTCCCTAGCTGTGGGAATTCTGGGAGTTGAAGTCCACACGTCTTCGAATTGCCCAGATTGCAAAACACTGGAGTAGAAGATTGTTATGGTGAATGGATGAACCAGACTTCCTCACCAGAGAAAAGCTGCATTTCGCTTTTCACTTCCCGTGGCTGCTTTTCAGAATCCTGTGTTCCTTGTTAGAACACATTGTAATTTGGATCCATTTTATGACATCCTCCTATGTTGAAGCCTCCTGGAGAAATAATCAAATTAAATTTCAACAGCTTGCTGTTTTCCTAAGCAGAACGTGATAACCGTATCTTCAGCCTTAGCACTTTCATTTTATTTATTTCTCTTATGATGCCAGTGACAACCAAGCCAGTACGACATATGGAGCTTCTCACAAAAATAGCAGTCTATTGGTGTCATCTTCCTTTGTCCTGGATTTTAGGATATGCAAGAGTGAGACATAGATTTTAAACTGATTTTATTAGTGATTAATACAGGAAAGTATTCACGACTATTCCTACCAATGCATCAAACTTTTAGGGCACCCAATTCTCAACAACTTTGGGCAGGTTGCAACAATCAAACAAACGAAGAAAAACAATTACAACAAAATCAGTACCATGTGAAAGACAAAGGTAAATTGGTAAATAAATTAAGTCGATGCATTTAAAATCGCATACAAAATATATAAAGCTAAACACTATAGATATGAAACCTGTAAAATCTGTTGTGCCGATCCTATGAACTAAACTTCTAAAATCTATCACCTGTAGAACTTACCTGTGTTAAATGTTACCTTATACACACCTTGATTGCAAGGAAGAATGGCAAGAAAAGATGTCCATGGAGATTCTCAGTCATCTAGGTCATGGTTGTCCCAGAGCTTCTTTTTCAAGAGGCAACTGAACTTCCTTGGTTTTTCCTTGAAGACGTTTCCCTTCTCATCCCAGATGCTTCTTCAGTTCTGTCTTCACTCTTCAGAACTAAAAGAAGCTTCTTGAATGAGAAGCGAAAATGCAGTTCTGCCTTCCAATCAAGGTGTGTCTAAGGTAGCAAGGCACCTTTGGCGCAAGAAACGAAAAAGTTTGAAGAAGTCATATGGAGGGTGTAAATAACTTTAGGGCTGAGTAGTGGGATGAAATGTGGAATTTTGCTTCGCTAGGCCTACTGATGTTTTGACTCTCCACATGGCGGTGAGTTATAAGCCCCAGTCATTCCTCACCGTGGACCCACACTTGTGATGGGATCTCCCCAAATCATGGGCAGAAGGGGGTGAGTTAAAACATTTCCACAGTAGTGATTACTCCCTCCCCATGCTGGCTGGGGAATTCTGGGAGTTGAAGTCCACATGTGGCGGAGATTGAGAAATGCTGTTTTGAAAGGATTCTCCTTCCAGAATGATTCCAAAGCCGTAGGAATGAGAGCATAGTGAGAGCATAGTTGGTTTGAATGCTTTATTTGGGGGGAAATGGGGCGTTTAGCGAACAATTAAGAAGCAATTGAGGGATAGGGCATAAACCAGGTGGAATCCAATGAATTCAGGTCTCCAACAAGCAACCCTCTGGAAGTCACATTATGTTGATCAATGTCTCCAAGAAATGTCTCTCTCGCTCTCTCTCTCTTTTGTCTATGGAAATATACTCAAGCCAAACATAATTTTATGGTTTCATGAATGTCCACTGAAGGTGGGCCTTTGTTTCAGGAGAAATTAAAATGGAATGTACGGTAGTCGTAAGTAATGTGAAGTAACAAAGATGGATAGCATCGCGCCATTTGTGACCATATTTGTTTGCTTACTCAGGCAGAGATAAAAGACATACTTCTTCTTTTTATTGAAAAGTTTTACAATACATTTTATTTTTAACAATCCCTCCCCCCGCCCACCCCTTTTCAATAAAAAAAAAAAAGACATACTTCTTCATTGTCGCACTCTGATCTTGTTTACCCAGAATGCTTAGAGCTGCCTAATAATCATCCAGGGCATTCTGGGAGAGAAAGGGGGAAAAAGCTGTTGGGATCTGTGGCTGTATTACCTATATCGTAGCTAAATACATATCAATAAGGAGCAGAAGGGAAAGGAATAAAAAAGGGGGGGGAATGAAGAGAACTTGTGAATAATGAAAGAAATGCTAATTAAACTAATGAATAATGAAAGAAATGAGGATTCTTAATAATGAAAACAAACAGAATAACAAAACAAAGCAAAAAAAAAAAAAAACCAACAACATTGCATGACCTTAATATCTGTGGCCTGGTGCCTAGTGACACGATAGCAATCTTCTTCACTGTTTTTTAAAGCTCTGGGTAGAAACGGCAGCTTTCTAAATTAACAGAATCTCTTGATTTAGTGGATGCCCGATTTTTCAAATGGTCACGTCTCTTTGGTCGGCTGCCCACCCTAAGAGTCTGGTTTTTTTTATTAAAGAGTTTTACAAAAACAAAATTTACAATATATCCCCAAATCCCTCCCACCCCAAACCCACCCACTTCCCAGAGCTAAGTACAGGATTATAGTTACAATAATCATATCCTAAATAAAAATTATGCATAATATACAATTAACCAAATTCATAATGTGCTTTAACTCCCCTTTAACATAACTACAAACAACGTACCAATAACAATGTCCCACTAAAATCTACTCATAAGCTAAATGGAACTTTTTAGTCCCATATTTGTTCTGAATATAATTTATCCATCTCCTCCAAACTGAAATATATCTTTCCTGTGAATGATCTTTCAAATAAGCAGAAATCTTAGACATTTCTGCAAGATTCGAAACTTTAAACAGCCATTCTTCTATAGTGGGCAAACTATCCTTCTTCCAAGAGTCTGTTTTAACAAGGATGGTAAATTATCTGATTTGGGCTGAGAGGAAGGCCTAAGTCGAGGTTTCTCAACCTCGGCAACTTTAAGAATTCTGGGAGCTGAAGTCCACCTACCTTAAAGTTGCCAAGGTTGAGAAACATTGGCCTAAGCTCAACTGAGGGCCAAACTTCGGGATTTTATTTCTCACGTGGACAGTACCAAGATGCTAAGGACGCTGAACAGCAGCTGTTGTCCTAATTCTCTCCAGCTAATTGGAAGCATAAGGGGAACCAACGGGAACTCGAGCGGCTGAGCTGAAATGGATTGCCTAAAGCCTGAAATGGGTCGCCTCAAACAGTGGTCGCCAACCTGTCTAGCACCAGGAACCGGTTTTGTGGAAAACAATTTTTCCATGGACCGGGGGGGGGGGGCGGGAAGATGGTTTCGGTCTCAGCCTAGAATCCTGTGCATGCCCAGATGAAGCTTTACTTGCTGGTACACCGCTTGTGTGGCCTTGTTCCTGACAGGCCACGGATGGTACCAGGGATTGGCGGCCCTGGCCTAAAAAGTAATAATAGGAATAAAACTGCTCTGGGACTTTAGAATTCAAACAGACAAGCATCTGCCACATAACACCCCAGACTTAACTACTGTTGCTAAGATAGACCAAAACAAGTTTGGGTAGTGGACCTGGCCGAATAGAACAGGGATCCCCAACCTGTGGGCCACGGCCCACTCCTGGGCCGTGTCCTGCTGACCACCAGGCCTTGAAACAGGCTGGCCAGTGTGCGCACGTGTGCGTGCGAACTCGCCCCCGCTTGCGTGACGAAAATGAGGTGCCGCATGGCGAAAACAGGGCGGTGCTAGCGAGTGTCACTTGGGCACTAGCACCGCCCCATTTGCGTTGCACTGCTCGCGGCCTGTTTGTGCCCGCACGTGCGCGTAAAATGCTTTCCCCCCCCCCCTTTCCCTCCAACCGAGGAAGGTTGGAGATCTCTGGAATAGAAGAGAAAGAACTGGAGAGACAAAAAAAAAAATCACAAAATACAAAGAGCTGCAGATAGAAGCAGAACGACTGTCCGAACATCTGGCCGGCTGTGCCGTGGACCGTAATAGCCATCAGCCTGCTCCGAGTCATTTGACAAGATTTCCGTGAATTGGTCAATTTAATTCAAATTTAATGTCTCTAGGTATTGTTTGAATGTTTTAGATGGGTGTGTTTATCGATTGTTTGAAAGCTGCCTAGCGTCGCCTTTGACGAGATGAGCAGCATATAAGTCAAACAAACAAAGAAAGAAACAAACAGACAACTAACCCACCACCCCACCAACTCACCAACCTCTGACAACCCAGGTTTTCTATTTGGGGGCACAGGATTCTGGTTGTCTCACCATGGAAAGCAGCACTTTGAGGTCTGTGCGCAGACCCCTGGGAGGGTCCGCGGAGACCTTGCCAAACGTAATTCCTTCCTTGCAATGGCACCATCGGAGCAAATAATTGGCAAGTTGTAACATTTCGTGCTCATTAAGCCCTGCGTAAACAGGGCTTTAAAGCAGAACAGCCTTTCTTCTCTCCCTTTACCAACGACTAAAAAAATTGAGTGGGGCGATCAGGGAATCTGAGGAAAGCAAAGGGAAGAGAGAGAGAGAGAGAGAGAGAGAGAGAGAGAGAGAGAGAGAGAGAGAGAGAGAGAGAGAGAGAGAAGAGTTTAAAACACACAAACACAAAACTGAACAAAGCTCCCAAACGGTGGGAAGGTCCGGACTCCTTTCTCAGCCCTGGTTTGTCCATTTACAGGGGTGTTTACCTTGGTAAGAGTCTCCAAGTCTCAAGAGGGGTTGTGTGTATGTGTGCCGTCTGTCTTTACAGATTTATTGCAAGATGATTTTTGCTGGAAAGGGGATCTCACAGAAGTTGGTTAGCCTGTGTTCAGCAAAAGCTGGCTTACGCTGAGTCACATCATCGATTCATTTGGCTCAATATTGTCTTAAGATTGACTGAGCGGCTGAGTTCACTCAACACGCTTAACTTGATTACGGAATTAATCCATTTCCTTGCTTTGCACTGTCGGTGGAATCCTAAATGAACCAACTGAGCTGGGTTTGTGCAACACAGCAAGATTCACGCACCCCACCTCCCGAAACACACACACACACACACACGTGTATGTAGGTAATCCGTCCAAAGTGAACAGCGATTAAGTTTAGCAGGTGTGAACGCCGCCTCTAGAACTTCAACTGGGTTGCATGCCTTGTAGG